>NC_051210.1:40714445-40977097 GCF_015220075.1 Falco rusticolus | reverse complement strand
TCCCACTTTCTCAGGTGCAAAATAGGACGTGGCCCCCTCAATATGTCTGTCAAACATTTTAGCTCTTCAGTTAATCTTTGACCAGACTGGACTGTGTCCCTTTCAGTGAAGCAGATGATTGGTTACCAGTTAAATCTTCGTGTTCCTAGGGCTTGGGAAAAATAACTCCAAGCACTGAATGTGGGAAAGCTTTATTAACACGTTGAAAGTGAAAGAAAAGTAATAATTGCATTTAAAGAATAAGCAAAGCAAAGCTCACCTCTGGGTTTATAAATTTGTAGGGAAGCCATAATTACAAGGGGCCTGTATTGCTACATTGCATTTGCTTTGAAAACCAGACTGCCACCCCGCTCCCACTGGATACATAATTGGGTCCTCATAGGCCTCTTGAATCAAAGTAGTGTTGCAGTAAAAGTTTATTTATCCAGTTCTCATTAAAAGAGAAGTTGAATGGAAAACTCCCACTTTGGAGATGGAATTAGATAGCCCTAGAGTATTCCTCCTCCCATGCCCTTTCAATGTTTTTTGTTTCTAAATCTGCTCAGCAAGAAAAAGTAAATTGCCAGAAGTGAGATTAGTGAAGAATATTGTCCCAAGGACAATAAGGCTTTATTGCAAGGCTGGTATGAGATCCCTGCTTCAAAAAAACCTACAAGACCCGGAGGTGTGTGAGCTCTTAATTGCCTACCTCTGATAAACTGGCAGTGAAAAAAAAAAAAAAAAAAAATCCCATTCAGTCATGAATTAGCCTGGATCAAGTCCACTTGCTAATCAGAGTTTAATGAGGATGCTGCTGGCCTTAACATATTCAAAATGTTCAGAACTGCCCTGGCTTCATGTTTGTGCAGTTAGTATTTCCTCTCTGCTGTCACTTTTGCATGCAGGCCCTTATGAATCTTCAGAGAAGACAGTTATGTCTGGGATAGGCATGGTAGGGGCAGTGGGAGAGTATGTACTTCAGAAGGACTGAAAATGTAAGGCTGAGAGTTACTCAGCTAATTCATTCCCATATCATCCAAATTGTCTACGCCTCAGCTGCTGGAATAAATAACCCAATTTGCTCATTGTTAGTCAGACCCATACAGCCTGGATATATAGCAGGATTTCTAATACTGTATCACAGTCAGCCTTTATCTGCTTTTGCTCTTAGAGGAATCCATAGGGTAGCTGTGTGTGCCGGCCTAGGGTTCAAGAATCACAGGTCACACCACTGGCAACGATGACTGCTGTTTGCTGTTTATGCAACCCCTGATAAAGACCAGGAGCCATGCAAATATAGCCACGGTGCCAGAGAGCT
Organism: Falco rusticolus; assembly: GCF_015220075.1. Classification (NCBI taxonomy): domain Eukaryota; kingdom Metazoa; phylum Chordata; class Aves; order Falconiformes; family Falconidae; genus Falco; species Falco rusticolus. The sequence goes on along the minus strand of NC_051210.1, from coordinate 40,975,800 downwards.
CAATGTGTAAAATCAGGGCATGGTCTGACTTTTACTTGCTATACAGAAGTTAGTGAGTTAGTCCACTGCAGTAGCTACCTGGCTGAAATCAGAGGCTTTTGTGCAGCTAGTAGGCTCCAGGGCACTGGCAGAAGCAAGTGGGCACTGGCAGGTACCATTTGATCCCCATTCCTCATTTCCATCCTACTGCTCTAAACTAGATGCTATATTGGCACCAAATTAAAAATATATCTGAACAAAGAACAAGAACTCAAGATTTTGATAACTTATAATTATGGACTTGATTTGGGATGTGGGACTGACCACACAGGGCTATAAAAGCTACACAAACCTTTCTGGCTACCCAAAGTAGTATGTGACACTGCTCTATAAGTAAGAACAGTGTCTTTTTTTGTACTGTAAGAAAATGTAAGAAAAAAGTACATGATGTACTTTTGTAAGAAATGTAGAGGAAAAAGTAAAGGAAAAAAAGTAAGAAAAAGTACAGTGTCTTCTGCTGACCTACATGATAAGGGCCATATGGTTTAGTCAGAGTCTGCTGATCAGCAAAGATGCTATTGAGTGCAGATATAGTGGGTCAAGTACATGCTGTCTTATGCTCAAACTTTAGTTTGTCCACAGCCTACAGAGCAAAGTCTTACAAATTTTATGAACTGCTTATAAGGCTGTGAACTCTGTATGCTGCAGAGCATGGGTTACCCACAGCCTGACTCACCTTGCTCTGATTTTGTACTGCTGTTGAGTTCAGCAGAGGAGCTCTTGATTTGCAGCAATGTGAATGAGAGGAAAATCAATTGTGGGAGACCAGGAGTGGCTTTCTAGCACTGAGATTTTATTGAGTATTGTGTAAAAATTGCATTAATCAAGCTTCCTGCCTGTCTTTGTAGAACAGTTCTTCAAGATGGCAGGTGAGGTATGGATTTACTATCACTTGCCATGAATAATTCTTTCTGATTTTTTTTTGTTTATTCAGAACATTTTCATGACTTTTTCTAGTGTGCAGCCACACAAAATCCAATAATGCTATTTGTTTTAGTGGAAGTAATATGTTGAGGCAGGATATTATTCATTTAAGGTTGGAGCTATGTATAAAACACACAGTAAGTACAACTGATCCCAAGTTTTCTCACCCTTAACATTCACATCATCCATGATGTGGTTAAAAATATTTCAAGTATGTTTTTTGCAATGGTATTGCACAGAAAGATCAATCAACCAATCAAATCTTGAATTATTTTTTTTCTTTAAAAACTAGAGGAATAATATCAATCTGGTGCAAGTTAGGATATTATTACTTAAAAGAGTAATATCTGGTGCTAAGGAAATTAGTGCTCATATTGATTATACAAGGGTTATTTGAAAAATTAAAACTTGCTCAGTAATTAAAAATTCCCTTACTTAAATAATTTTTATAGACATTAACATTTTTAACATAAAGGCACTTTTAATCAAAAGGCCTTTGTCCAAAAAAGATCTTCAAGTCAATATCCCATTATGGTCTCTGAGAAAAAGACATTGTGTTCAAAGAATACTTAGGCAAGTATGGTCCCATACTCCAGAAATCTAATATAAATGCAGTTTAATGTAATCTGACCCCATCACAAATAACATTTGTTATTTGAGCAATGGAACTGAGAAGAGGAAAGGCAGGAAAGTTTATACTGTATACATGTACATCTGCATATATTTTACGCTTTGAACAATAACATTTTCAGAAATGCTTTGCAAAATGTGTATAAAACTCGGATGGTTCTCTATAAAGCTTCTTCTATTCTTGCTCTAAACTTTCATCAGTTTTAATCACTGACATGCTGGAATCCCAGCATTTGTATGCATGAGTAAATATAACTACCTACAGCTACATTTTTGGAGTTTCCACATCGTTTATGATTTGGTTTTCCTTCTCTTTTTTATCAGGAGGCACACCTTATTTGAGAATCTACATAACAGAAACATTTTGTGACTCAGTATTGAAAGAAAATATGTTCACGTAATCTGAGTATAAACAGGACCTTTTTAAAAAAGTGCATAGTTCATGCACCATTTAGAAGCAACAGCTTTATTTCCAGCAAGTAAGGTGATCATATTTGATAATTCAGCTTTGATACAAAAAGGCCTATGTAAGCCCAGCCAGATATCAGATAATTGGGTTTAAGAATGCTGAAGTGTTCCATCTGGATGGAAAATTCTTAAATGAAGCATTTAGACATTGCCAGAACAATTCTTTTTTTATGTTTTCAAGCTGAAATGTTTTGATATTTCTGAATCAATCTTTTCCCTGCCTTTCATTCTGTACATTGTTTTGCCATTTTGCCATTTTGTTTCAGTTCAGGACAAAACCAAATATTAAAATATCTCTGCAGTAAGAAATTCTTATTTTGGACCAGGTCTGTTTCTGATAAATGTATGTATATGTAAAGTTGTTTGAGTTGTTACGAATCTCAAGGAAACTTTGGTTCAGATTTGCAGCTGAAGGTTCAAAACTGTTCTTATTTTATCCAAATTACAAGGTAAAGCTTGCCAATAACTTTAGAAGTCCTTTGCAAGATAGAGAAACCTTTTCCTCCAGAGTAATCTGCCAGAATTGAAAATATATAATACACTTCTAGAAGTTTTAAGGAACAGCCATAACATAAGATTTACAAGACAAACTATTCAGGCAGTGCAAGGTCATAATAAAACCCAGTGCTTGCATTATAGCTAAAAAAGGTTAAGAATATGTGTAGAAGGTCAGTGTGTAGTTCAAGATCTAAATTACTGTCATATAAATACAGTTATAGAAGGCTCCAACTTTTCTTTGGGTGATGAAAAGAGCATGTGTTGCCCAGTTCAGGCTTGACTACTCTTTTCCTACAGATGCTCTGTTTACCTGAAGACAGATACATGAGGAAAAATGGATGCGGATGATGCAAAACCAATAGTAGAAACATTGGACCTTAGAGCTTTTTTGTTTAGAGTCATAGAATTGTTTGCCCCAGGATCCAGGAGTAACTTCCACTGGAGTGAGTGAACCAGAATTTAGCTCCCAGTATGGATTTTTGCATCTGTCCTGTACATGGAGGCTGCAGGAGCCACCCTATCTGAGCACTGATGATGTGTGGCTGAATGTCTTATCATGAAAGAAAGAGGAATTCCTGGGCTGCTTGCTACTTTAACTGTTTTGAGCTACAGACCAGAACACGCAGAGCTGTATGAAAAAGCTGTATATCAAAGCAGCTACTGAGCTGCTGTAGCTATCTGTGGGAGACTGGGGCAGCCTGGAATCTGTGACATGAAAAAGGTAGAAGAAAGAAAGCTTGGTCTCCTGGGAGGTGCAGGAGGTAATTTAATATCATCCCATTGGCATAGAATAAATGCGAATGAGGATAAAAAGAGGCCCACAGTTTACAATAGGCTCAGTAATACTGCATGCATTTCGAGCAGGCGCAAAAGAACAGCACAACAAATGCTTCTAGAAGTTTCCTAAAAAGCAGCCTTTCTGCTTAGGTAATTTTTCAAGGGCTTGGTATGCAGGAATGAAACAACATTTTAAAAAGAAAATTTCCAAGTCACGAACTTCTTCTTTGAAGGAGTTCCCAGCTCCTTAAAAACTCAGAAAGGATTTGTGTTCATTTCAAGTTTTGGGTGAAAATTTGGGTCAAGTTTCAAGATGGTTTCTCGACCTCTAATTACTATTATTAGCACTCCTAAATGGACTCTTTAGAAAATCCCTTGACTAAGGAAGACTGGAGTGAGCTAATGAGTATGAGAGGGAGAAGAAGGTCCTTGTTTGAATTTTAAATACTCCAGCTCACTAATTGGAGATCAACGGAGAATGCTTCTTTTGGAGTGGAGAGAGTTCAGGGGCAGGTGGGAGCAAGAACAATATTTTTTAGACCTGTCACTTTAAAATATACCTACTGCTGCTTTGACGTGGCACCAAACAAATTTTAAAGCAATAATAAGTAACCTTATCCTCCCTTTAGGTACTTGTAGGGCTTATTTATTTTTGTTTTTAAAAAATGAGCTGGGCAGGTTTTTCCAAAGTCTCATGGCTTTAATGAAGAATAACAATCACTGATGATCCTGGCAACCGGCATTTTTTTCCTTTCCAAATAAAAATAAAGAGGTAGAGAGCTTTGTGCCTACAGCTCCGTTATGTGTTAGACCAGCAGTCCCCACTGACAGTGCTGTTCCAATTGGACACTCTTACTGTCTTCCTGTATTTTTGTTTTCCCTTTTAGTGGTAAGAATATTTTTGGGCACTGTTCCCACCATTGCATGCATCATTCCCACCCTCAGGACCCACCCCGATTTGTTCCTCAGAGGACCTACAGCTGCAGTATTCTTATCCAGCATGAAGAAGATGTCCAGAACTTTTTTATGTGACAGAAATCTCTTTTAGTGATCACCACCTGAACGCAGCTGACACAAACTGTATATTTTTTCTTAAAAAAAAAAAAAAAAAAAAAAAGTATGAGGAATGCATTTACAAAAACGTATATTACTTCCTTTTTTCTACAGGACTTGTGAAAGCTGTTGTACATGCTAATGTACAACATTATGAGTCCCTCATGAACTTAGAAATTTTGTGTACTCATGTATTAGACACATGAAAACTCTGAAGATTGGGCTGTACCCAGTATTTCAGAAGGTCGTTCCAAGTCATGAACAACAGAGACTCAAAGTGACTCCCTGTTTCCAGGAACATTTTCTTCTTTCTATAAGCCAAAGAGTCCAATGAACTGAAATATTTCATTTTGACTGATTTTTGGCAAATTATTTTTTCTTTTGCAATTACACATATAGAGTCAATTCCATCCATGTGAAGCTATACAAAGTTTAAGGCTTACTTAGGGTCAACCCAGACTTTCCCTGGTGTATCAGAACTGAGTCCCACAGTTCAGTGGTGACAAGTTAGCTGGGGGTCGATGTCTGACGAAGTAAATTGCACTCGTTTCCCATCTTACAGATAACGCCTCTGTAGCCCTGGTTGTTCTTCTACTGATAAAATAAAGCAAGTTTCATTTATATTAGAAAAATTTGCTTCTGTCTATGAAAATGCTTTAATACCAATGCAAGGCTCATCTTCTTTGTGTTTGCATAGAGCTGATGAATATCTGTCAAAAGTATTGCAGCCTGATTTTTTACAAAATACTAATGACAAGAATGGGAGCTTAAAGTGTTTCAGAGGGGTCAAAATGCACTTATACAGCTATGATTACACAGTGTATTGTGCCCAGTCCTGTGATGTGCTGAAGCCCATTTGTTTTCTTGGGCCTTTCCAAGGCACCTTGGCACAGACTGGCAGACTTCATAACACTGAAGTGACACACTGCTACATTGCCTGTCCTGCATAACCGTATTGCTCAGTTACACAATTTGGCTGATATTATGGTGAGAGACTGACTCTTAGGAGGAAAGATAGGGAAATAGATGCTAGGACTGAGAGGCTGATTATTTTATTTGCTCTTACAAAATGCTTTATAATACACTGCACAGAGTACCTCTTAATTTTTGTTGGGCACATTTACATTGCAATGGATGCATCTGGAGAAAAAATAGGACTCAGCGTGAGCTTGTAACTACAGTATAAACATAAGCTCTCACTCCATCTGTCAGCTCTGTAGAGATTTTGTTGCTCACTTTTCCCATTTGCTGGGCAGGCTTCACTCTGCTTCTTAGGCAGAGGCAGGCAGCTGTTTTCAATATCCAAAAAACAAACCTTGAAAGAAGTGCAAGGTGCCATCCTTGCACTGTGGCTACAGATTATGAAAAGATTTGGTCAGGAGTGGGGTGGGAGGTATGTAAGAAAAGCTGGCAGCTGCTTTCTACATAAGCTGTGCAGTAAACCTCTTGGAATGAACTTGAACAGCTTCAGAATAGGTCCTCTGAATGTATTCTGTCTTTTAGTAGGTTTAAATAAAAACAAATTTCTGTTTCTCCTTCCCCGTTCCCTCAACATCCCAAGGTAGTGCTGCCTGTGGGAAGCCAGTCACATAATGAGGGGGATGTGTGGGACATATAGAACTGGTTTACCTTGGTGATAGACATGTAATTCTTCTCCTTAGGCCTGCCATGACTTCAGTATCTCCTAATTAATTTGGGCACCAGAAATGGACTGTAAAGTAATCAAAGGTTTCTTCTCACGATACATTCAGGTTCCTACAAACCCCGTATGCACAGAACATGTCTTTATCTTTGTGGCACTGTGAGCCTGCAATGAGAGGGTTTAAGTACCTCAACAAAACTGACCAACCCCATTTGCCAATGACACCTGTAGGCTTAGAAGGAAGATTGTGGATGGCTTTTAGCAAATGTTTACCCAGGTTACAATCTTTGAGGTGGACAGGAGACCTCCTTGCCACACCCGGCACACAGCTCCCAGCCAAGGAGCACTGCCGGTGCCCTTGTCACCCCAGTCAGGTTCAGAGGCCCTGGAGAGCCCAGGACCATTCAGAGATACCGATGCTTTCTTTTGTTAATGAGTTCAGTGCCAATCAGGTATTTGCAACTTCCTTAGCCTTGGGGAGGCCAGACTAGAAGTCTCTGCTAGCCCTGCTCCTGCATGGGAGTCCATATATGAGCATAACCAAGACCTTGCTAGCTGTCTGTGCAAGGTCTTGGTTATGTTTGTATTTCACAGATCCTCAGTGTTACTTGGACACCTAGCACAGCTCAAGAAATGCAAGACCTATTGATATCAAGGACAGGAACTGAAGAGATCAATACTCAAAGTTCAACTTTCAAAATCTGACCTGGAATTGTTTTAAGTAAAAAAAAAAAACATTTTAACATCTCAAAATACAGATGCTTACAACCGTGGCAGAGTGTCACAGAGAGTCATTCGCTTGGGCATAGCTGTTAATTGGTTATGGTGTAAAAATATGGGCTGATAAGTACTGTGTGTGTGGACTGTCAGCAACCATATACCTGGACATCCTATGACAAAAGTGATTTTTTTCTCCCTGGCCAGTTTGGCTGGCCTATGTGCATATGTAGGGAAGGCTGGGCTGTACCAAATGCTGAAGCAGTGCTCCTCATAAGTAGTTTGTCAGCTCGTACCATCTGCTTCTCAAGCTGCAGCAGGGCCCTGCAGCTTGCCAGCCTCTGACTGGAACATTCCAAGGTCTCAGGCCCTGGATGTAAGGAATATGTCTATGCACCTGTTGCCAGGCATCTGTACACATACATGCCCTAATTGCCTATGCAGATGATTATGTATAAGCTCTGTTATTACCCTGTTACATGCAAATCCAGCCTTCCGGGGCTCTGGTGTGTGTGTTTGCAGGCATGGAGTGGTAGAAAAAACATTATAAATCATAATTCACAAAGTAGTTTTTCAGAACAGACCTGTCAAACATTCACAGAGACTTGGATTAGAAAGAGGGGAAGAGAGAGAGAGAGACAGAAAGAGAGAAAGAAAGAAGAAAGAAAGAAAGAAAGAAAGAAGAGAGAGAGAGAGAGAAAGAAAGAAAGAAAGAAAGAAAGAGGAGAGAGAGACAAAAAAAGAAATCTTCAGTATGTGGATGTTGCTTTCAGAAATGAGAGACATCTGTTTGGAAATGAGATCTGTCCAAAAAAATGAGGAGGGGGCAGGGAAAAAGGTGAAACATTACCAGTGAAATAAAAGATAATCTCAAACTTTCCCACAGAAATCTTAGTCAAACAAATGCAGAAAGAGAGGAGTTAAGAACAAAGGACTTATTTCCAAAAAGAAGCCGAGGTAAAGATTGCCAGACAGAAAAAAGGTGTCCATGGAATCATTAACACTGCAGGAACCAGGAGTGGCAGTAACCAGTATCATCCAGCAGGTCTGGATACATTTCTGTCCACCTTTTACTTTTTATTTGTAAAGCTTTAGCAGTCCCCAGGTGTGAAAGTCATCTTTTCCCCAGATCGTCTTCGGTGGTACTTCTCCCATGAGGCAGATCCTGCCTTTCCTTTGGCTGATTTATGCAGCTCTCAAGGCACAAAAAGCAGCAGAAAACCACTAGCTCTGGCCCCAGCATTTGATCCTTCCATAAAATCGTCACCATACTGACCCCTACCCTATCAGCCACAGTGGGAACCTGTCTTAGGGAGGTGGATATTTTCAGGCTCTATGCTTCCTTAGCAATCCCAGGCTGTCAAAGCAACCCATTGGAGAGCTGTTAGCCAGCAAAAAATTGTTCACCCTCCAGTTAACCTGTGTGGCATGAGCCAGCATAGTCACTGTACTAGTGTGGGAGCAGTATGTTCTAACAGCACCCTTGTCTCCAGCCCCCCAGACTGTGGCAGATGCAATTTTGTTTCAGAGTCAGAACCCACAGGTACTACCATGGCAGAAACAGTAAACTGGAACTTCTGTGCCTAGCAAACATCCTCTGGATTTTTTTTTTTCTTTTTCTTTCTGTTATGTAGCTGATGCCCTGTTGTATTGACAGAAAGCTGACTGCCATAACAAATCTCCAGCACTGGGCAAATTGGGTATCCTGTTGTTGCTTTCAGTAGTGAGGATTTTATAGGCATTCCTGTGAAAACCCCACCTGCTGTGGTGTTGCTTTCTTCTTCACAGATCCACAATCTGGCTCCTTTTTTTTTTTTCATTGAATTACCAGGCTTCAAAGAAGAAATGCACAGTAGAGTATAGAGAGCCAGGAATCTTAGCGACAAAGAAAACAATTGGTATTACGGATGCATTGTAATACCTTTCTTTATTCGTAGTAATGCTTGGAAGAATGTAATTGTTTTTAGGAAGAGGCTGGTTTTTAATATCCTTCCTAAAATAACATAAGAAGTATGCAAAGGTTCCATAACTTTAGCCTTACATTCTGTATAATTTGAGGTGCCTAACAATTCAAAATAGACATTGTCACCATCACAAAGCATATAGAATGTGGGTGGTGAAGACTGCAGAGAATCCTCAATCCTGACTCCATTGTTGACCAGAACAGAATCTGGCAGGAATAAAAACTTTCAGAACTTCTTGGAAAATGAAAGTTTAAGTCATAAGTAACACAGGAAAAAACAAACAAAAAACAATGGCAAATGAGAAAAATATGGGAAAAATTCCAGTGTCTGTCCCTGCTCATGGCATTCCCACTTGCAAAACCATTTTTCATTCCTTTCAGCAGGGAAGCATTTATAGTTTACAAAGATGACATTAGTAATGAAAACCACCTTAAGGCAAAAAAGAAAAGAGGGGTAAAAAAAGTGAAAATAAATAAGGTACAGGAAACATGAATGGAGATTTTTCCTCAAAGAGACCCAAGCAAAAATCAAGCCAGAATTTCAAAATTCATCCCTACAAGTGTAAATTATCATTAATATAGCTTTATTAACATTAGTCCAAACAAGTTGCAAAAACTAGTGCTCTGGTTTAACTCACATCAAGGCAGTACCAGGCTGACCTTCAGGATCAAGGACCCAAAATTCATTCCTGACACTTTCAAACACTTTTAAAGCACAGCCTGGCTGTTGGTGGGAACCTGATCTGACATTTACTTTTAACATGAGCCATATTGGGAGTATCCCTGCTCTAGAGTGCTGGTAATCATAACACTACCTAGATTCAGTGTGGCACTTTTCTTTCTTAGGAGAAGGGACCACACATATTCAGAGCTTTTTATGCAATTATTACAAGTTTGAAACTGTAAAGCAACCATGTGCACTGAATTACTGATGGGAAGATCATATATTTTTAGTTTGGCAGAAACAATAGCCAAACTGCTGTGTGTTGCTCGCTCCACAGTGTTTATCCTGTACTTTTTCTCCAATTTTAGTTATGGCTCACTTTGGTTGTGTTGTTCAACCGTGCTCAACTGTATTATCAACTGTATTTAGTGTTTTCATTAGTGAAGGATACACTGATGTCTTTGCTTATCCTGGCCTTGTTCTACTATTTTCTTGACATCATCAGCTTTAAATTACTGAAGATTTACTTGGTAACAGAGGTCAAAGAGCATAGGGCAGGAATATGGATAAATAACTCTCAAACACTAGAGAAACAGGGTGACTACTGATTAATAATTATAGCTGAATTCCTTCATAATACAGATTTTGAGACCAAAGCCATAGGTTGGTTCAAAAGCAAGCCCTTGAGGCAAAGCTACACTTTGAGAGCAGCAGGAAGAACTTTTGACTATACAAAACTGGATGAAAACTGGAAATAAAGATTGAAATAGATCTTGTGTTGTTGTAATGGTCAAATAGTGAAAGCAAAAAATGTTTCTAGTGTATGTATAGATAGCAACCATGCCTTGCTCCACTAACTGTCTCATGAGCTCATGACAAACCAAAGACTTACGAGCTTTACAGGGAACACAAAGTGGCAAGGCATTCTGTGGAAATGAAACAGGACAGTGACTGACTTTGTTGTATTACCTAAAGGAGAGAGGAACATCTCAAACTCTGGTGAACTGGAAGTTAGACACTAGGGGAAAAGTGGACCCTTCACTTTCTAATTTTCTGTTTAAATGAACCAATTATTTTGCTGACCTCAGGGTCCAAATTTCAAAGGGGGCTGAAGACAGGCTTAGGCCTGCTGCTATGGCAAATTCCAAAATACCCAATTACTGACCTCAGGAGGAGTCAGCATTCCTGAGATTAGAGTCACTGGGAGTTTACTTCACAAACTCACTTCTAATAATATACTATAGTGCAGACACCATTAACCTGCCTTTTTCAGTTAGCAAAGAAGATATGTCTCAAGGCAAAATAGTTATTAACAGCCAATGGTAGGAGTTCTATCTCTAATTGGAAACAGCAACATCAGCAGGAGAGAGTAATAAAAACACATAACAAGTAAATGTGTTAGTGGATTATGGGGACTCTAGGTAATCATTCCATAAGACAGCTTTAGCAGAAACAATATTTCAGGGCTTCATACATCCAAATGAATTCTGGGCACCGAAGAGTATCTCGAGGATTAACTCTGTTCTTACTAGCCAATTGGACCAGCATTGTATTGGCAGACTTCCCAGATTTCCTTATTATTTGCACTGCATTTATTTCGAGGTTTACACCATTTTGTGCCAAGCTAATTCTCTTCTTTTGCCCTGACTGGTGTCAGGATGCTGTTCAATAACAAAGCCCTTTCATATCAGCTGCCTGAAGTAGAGATATTGTGTCCCAGCTGTCAGTTATACTAAGACATCTTTAGGTCTGAGTTATTCTAATATGAGTGACCTGCTGTTTCTATATACAAAACTCTTCCACTGCTTTTATAATTAAACACACAAGGCAAAAGCCTGAAAGCTGAGCACCTGCTGAGCACCCACAAACTCCCGCTGAAGCTTATCATTATGGCAGATACAGAAGTTGGGATATTTAAACATACAGAAAACATTCTTTATTATTCTCAGTGTCTAAGTTTATATCTTGCCTTCTGGATCAAGCTCTACTTGACACAGCTGGAGGATTTTTCTAGACTGGTTTAAAAAAGAAACTCTGTTACAGAGTTTTTGCTAATTTCTCATTTTAGATTTTACTCAGTCCTTGCTGAGTTAGCCTCTGTGGCCCTAGCTCAGGTGACTGAAAGCAGGCTATAGCTTACGTCTCTCCTGTATACCATTCTAAAGTTCATCTGCAATTTGGAGCTGAATTTCATTTTGTGCATGGCAGTGTGAGGCCTTACATTATGAATTCCCAGGTGTTGGCTGTTCTGTGGCCTAGGGTCTCTCAAGATGGACAGGAAATGTGTAGTTTTGCCACTTCTTGAAAACATGCTGAAAACAAGGCATGTTCACATTTTCTCAGCTCTGCTTCTTAAAGAGACCTAGTTGTTCACATTTTACCTACAAATACTTGTAGCATTCTCAGGATAAAAAAAATTATCAGATCTTTACCAGATCAGATCTCATGTAATTTATTGGTATGACATTTTGAAGGGCATAATATATCATCACAGCAGAGATCAATATGAAGAAAAATGTCCTTAAAACACAATCAGTTACTTGACAGTTAACATGGATCAACAGATGCTTCTCACAGAGACTCTGCCCAGAACTCTGTCCTAGAAATGCAAGAGCACAAATTTCCCAACAATATTTAGCTCTGTTTTCAGAAAGAGCAGTAAAGTAGATAAGCTGGCATCCTCTCTTTCTTACTTTTTGCTTGTTATTATCCAGAATGAGATTATATTTCCAGAACCTTTTATTCCTGTTCCATGCAAGCTCTGTGGAGGGAAGAACCCGTATCCATTCAGCAAAAGCAGGCAAAACTACTCACATGTTCTGACAAGGGAAGAAAGCATCAATTTCCTTGTCCCTGCAGTTGTGACTAGCAATGATGTTCGTATTCTCAAGTTTTGTAGAACAATGCCTCCCTTCACGAATATCCTAAAACAGGCAGCCTGCCAGCTGCATATATTGCAGCTGATATATCTAGGGGCTTTTTTGTTTTTCATTACCACCTTCTTATTTCTTGTTAAATTAGGTTTGTTTCAGTAGTACTACCACAGCCACCACAGCAATGTTTTACAGTCATTCACAGTTTAGAAGGTGAGGTGGTGAGGCATTGAGACAGCTTAGGCCTATGAGGACTACTGGAGAACAAGATGAGCACATAGCTACCTTCTGTTTATTCATAAATTTGCCCTGAGTTTTGCACAGATAACATAATTTTGCTCGATATCACTTAAACTTACAAGCCATAAAAAGAAAGCTAAAACCCAGTTTGAGAAGTTGATGAAATGCTTATTAAGTGTCCAAACATTCCAACTGCACTTCAGGAAGCTTTGGATAAGGCAGGTGGAGCTGGTTGTGTCATATTCCCATTGCACCTTTCAAATGCCTCTGCCAGAGTCTATGGCTCCAGACAGACTTTGTGCTTCCTGGAAAGCATGGTAGTAACTACTGGAAAAAGGAGACACTAGTGATCTGCACAGTATCCTGAACATCAGCTCTTATTTATGTGAGTTTTCTCTAAACTCCAGAATATGGAGGCTTTTCCTTGTACCTGTTCTCTTGCTGTAGCCAGATCCCCAGCCCCAGGACAGAGCAGAAGAGGTGGAAGCGGAGGGTCAGTGAATGGATGGATCTACTACTCTGCTACTGATGAACTGGGGCAGAAATCAGCCACTCTCTTGATTTGTGGACATTAAAATAAGAAAAAAATAATCTTAACATCCATAGCCTGCCCTAAGCAAGTACTGTAGTCAAATTAAATCCCTAATAAAGTATTTATGAAATGAAAACCAAACATGTTTATCTTTTGTAGTTTCAGCCTCCCCTAATGGAAAATGGCTGTATTTCAGACCGCCACATGTCCGAGCTGTGGTTGTTCTCACAAGTCTGAATTCTTCCCTTAAATGGTATCCATCTGAGAACAGGACACTTGTTTCTCTTTCTGCAGACCTACATGGCAGTTAGAAACAGCACAAAGAAACACAGTCTTGCAACACTGAGGTCCTCTTCAGTAAGGCTGAGCCCTTCCAGCTCCAGATGAAGATGTTCAGACACTTGGAGAAGCCAGCAACGCTGGATTGCTCAGGACGGTGCTGGCAGCCAAAGGGTAATGGTGTGGTGAGGCATTTAGACATGCTGGCAGCATCGAAGGCAGCTTTGAAGGGCAAAGTCCCTCTAAACCACCAGAGTGGTGTAGAGAGCTGCAAGTGGGAATCACAGCTGAGCCCAGAGGCTGCGTGCAGTGTCCTTAAATGGGAGAAATCAGGCTGACTCCTTGGCATCTCCCACCTAGTTGTTCTGCTATTACAGACACTCAGCATGATGCAGCAAAAGAGAATGGGTGAATAGTTACAGGGCTCTAGTGACACTCATTTCTATTTAACTCTCTCTGCATTAATCAGGCTGTTTAAATGGGCCCCGGTGTAAATATGAATTGAGTCTCTCTGGAGTTGTTTGTTTGCTTCCTTGAGAAGCTTTTAAACAGAAGAGGCAGAACTGTCTCTTATTAAAGCTTCATCAGACCACGAAAGAACAACATACTGGAATAACTAATGGTCTGTAATAGATCGATTCTTCTGATTGCTGCATCTAAGCTTTCCCTGGGAAGCATATAGGACAGATTGCTAGAAATCGTTACCAGAAACTGATCTCAGCAACTTGCTGGTTTTCTACAGGCTCATGCTGGTTATGCATGTTAGTTCAAAGTGTCAGAATTTGACAGCTTTGCCAACTTTTTTACATTCAGCATTCCAATGCCATTGGTTTCCCAGACTTTGACATATACACTGATGTGAACTGCAAGATTTCTTCTTTCATCTGTTCATTTTGTGACAGTAAAGCAGTGCTAGGTCTTGTTGTCTCTACTTTATATGTTATCTGTAGCTCTATAAAGCTAAGCCAATGCCTTTGCATAGCAGATGAAGCTGACCATGGTAATTCAAAACAAGTATTACCTATTCATGGTAGTTAAATGTTCGCTATAATACTGATGGCAACAGTTGCTGTTCATGGATATGGCTTCTTTTCTGTGGTCTACTGAGTTTTCCATGTTGAATAACAAGCCTGTCTGAACAGCTCCTTGCACTTAATATTTCCTAATAACTACCTCTGTGTCACTCTGTGCTTTGGACCTTCCTCAAGACATGAGAATTTGTTTCTCTTCCATCATCTTTAAGGAGGTTGGTGGATTTTAGGCTGCCTCAATATGGCCCTTCATGTGCTAATTTCTTTCCTCTAGGCTGACTTTCATGCTCCATCTACTGACTTACTGTGTACACACAGGCTGCTTCTGGTGACATTAGTGGAAATTATTATGTGGGCACTTGGCTTGCCTTTGCAGCTTGCTGCTGTGTGCAGTGATCTGGAATGAGACAGCCTCTGATTCTGCCTGACCCAGGTTCTGGTTTCCTCCATAGCAAGTATTCTCTGCATTTGATTTCACTACATCTCACACAAAGGAATCCCCTTCTGGGAACCACAGAATTGGCACCATATTAGCCAAAGGTCAGTTTCTGCAGCAGCTCTGGACAGGGAAACAGCAAAACATCTCACACAGTCATCTGAAAATGAGTGACTCAAGAGACAAAAGGTATGGCTGCAAACAGCCTCCTTAAAATTTAACAAGACTGTTATGTGACATGAAAAAAAAAGATTATTAAAATTGGGCTATACAGTGCTTTGCACAGTTGAATAATAGATACAATTTCTTAGTATCTTACAGCCATCATTACAGGATAATGCAGTTATTAAACAAAATCTTTGTGTACTGTCAGTTAAAGTAGTTTTAGGAACAATTTCTCCCAAAGTCTGGAGGAACATCACTAAGAAAGTAAGTAGGAAGTGAGGGGTACTCCCTTCAAACCCCATCTCCCCAGCTTTCAACAGCACATTTCTTGCTTCCATCAGTCTTGTTTTTTCCATCATGCCCAAACACTTCAGTATGCCCATGTGTGACACAGTAACTCTGTCCTTCAATGCTTGGACATGAGTGGGCAGCTGCTGATGCTTGACACCCCTGGGCATATGAGGAGCTGCTCTGGGCACAGCCACCACCCACCAAGTCCTGCTGCTGCCACCCTGCCTGCCGAGCCTGCCTGCGGGCAGCGCAAGCCCAGCAAGCGCTCCTTGGCCTCAGTGTCTCTAAGCCCTCTAATGGTACCCATCTTGTCTGTGATGTTGCCATTCAGGGCCCACTGCAGCCTCCTCAGGGAGCTGCCTGCCTTCATGGGTTGTAGTGGATGCCTGGCTCCTGTCTGAGCCTGCGCCTGTCCCGGACCTTTCCTTCGTGCAAGCACCAAGCAAAGAGCACAAGGGGATGGGCTCTGAGGAATGATCCTGGGGGTCAACTGCCACGGCAAAACCAAAATATTTTTCCACCACAACTGTTCCCACTGACCTGGTCAACCAGCATTACAGTTTTAAGAACACTTTTGCTCCAGTAAGTTGCTCTAACATTCTCCTATCAACAGCTTTTCAGAGGCTAGAAATGTTTGGATATTAAGACTTTAAGCTACTTTTTGAATTATGAATACAGAAAAAATACAGACACTTTTGTTACAGCTTAAGCCAGACTAAGTTCTTATTTTCTTCCAGGCCAAAACCATTTTTAATCAGCTCCCTCTGAACATGGCAAGAAAATGCCCCTCTGACTGGAGGAGAAGGAGTGAACATACCAGTATATAGGGCAAAAAAGGCTTTTCCCAAGCTTTAAAGGCTTGAAAACTGGGCTGCCTATTGCCATGATTTTGGCACTGTCAGAGTCCCCTCCCTTCTGGGGGAGCAAGCGAGTGGGGACTTGCTTATCGCTTGGCTCTCAGAGCACTCCCTGAAGCATGACCAGGATCTGGAGGCTTGACCCATCACCTTCACGGTCTCATATTTTAGGCCATTCTATGCAACCTGCCTGATTTTCGAGTGCTGCCTGATGAGTACTCCTGGACTGCCTGGAAAACAACCCAGCACTTAGTACTTTGATAATCCACACCTTTGATTTTACACCATGAGCAAAAATGCCATTAAGCTGCTGTGTTTGGACTGGGGAAGGTGGGAATGAATGCCTTAATAAAACAGGTAAATTAAAGGGTGAGAATGTAATGCTTGAAGTAAAAGAAGACTCTGTCTAATGAAACTCAAAATGGCAAAGTGCGGAAGTTACATTCTGCTTAAAGAGGCCACTCCATGAGACACCCAGGTGTACCAAGTTCTCTGACTTTATGAATCCTGATGGTGAGACTTTGGCTTGACTGGAGTTACTGGGAATGACGGTTCACCAAAGCCATGACTTCAGTATTAGACTCCTGCCACTGCTACTTGTGAAATCTCATGCGTGTGCTGCAGTCCTTCAGATTTGATTCTGTCCAAGTAATTATTTTTGCTTGTTAGAAAGCCATATTTTATAGCTAACTGATCTGTTTCTGACAAATCACTAAGGGAACTGAAGACCATGCTCACCACTCTGACAATTTTGGGAGGGACAGGAGGAGAGGGAGGGGTTGCTTGAGGCTGGATTTTCAAAGGTAGGTCTCAGATGCACTATCATGTAACAAGTGGATTAACCAGTTGTGCATCAGCTGAGCTGTGTTAACTAACCCTGCATGTGTTTCAGCCAAGCACAAACTCAAACCAAACACATTAGCTTACTCCTTTGCTAAGGCCACTGATGTGACCTGGAATTTGCCATGCTAAAACCACCCAAACTTGGTCCCTTATGATCACTATATCTGATTATCAGATAGGACGCAGACAGTCATGCTTAGGCTTGGATGAAGGTTGAGGGCATGGAACCGATATCAGACATAGGATACAGAGAGAGTGGGAACAACAGGAACTAAGGGATGTGCCAAATTTAGGACTGTAAACCAGAGCTGCAACTAAAGAGGTGGGAGACCATCTCTAAAGAGACAGGAGCAAGATATAAGGGTAAATCTATGGGGAATGTCAGGTCAAGTAGCTGGGTTTGCTTAATGCTCTGACCCTAGGTTGCCCAGAATAGCCAGATTTGGTGCACAGGTATCCTGGCTGGGCTGGGGCTGCAACCATTGAACCAGCTGTGGGCTGATAGATGTAATATGTCCAACACCTAAAGCTTTAGGCCTCACTGCTTATTGTATCTTTTGTTGTTTTGGTTGTTTCGGTTGCTTGCATAACTTGGAAAAGGGAGACCAGCTGATGGCTTGACAACATATGCAGGTGCCTGTCACTTATGAGATGTTGGAAAGAATGATTTCCTCAATTACTAGGATGTTTTCAATGGATAACAAAGCTCCTTTTCATCCCTCTGATGAAATAAAACAGCACAAAAAAGTCTCAATCTCTACAAGACCCTTGATTACCCTTCTGGATTTTCAGGCTCACCTAGACTGAAAACTCTTACATTTTCCTGTTATGTGATCAACACAAACAAGTGGTAAATTTCAGTCCAATAACTTTTTTTTTTTAATGTATGTTAGGAGAAAAGCAGAAGAGGAGACAACAAAAAAAAAGGATCCCTAAGAAAGCTCATTAGCTCATACCTATCCTGACAACTGCACAGAACATACAGAGCAAAAATGAGATGTGACCTTAGCATAATTTTCCTTGCTTTCATATCAGGAAGGAAGGCAGAAATGAGGAGGTCAGAGAGAAAAACAATCCTTTTAAAATATTTAACTAGCTGAGCAGCAGGTCCTCAGGTGGTGTGAATCTGCATTGCTCTGGGTGTGTGTAAACATCAGACTGAACTACCTGAGTCCTTAACAGAAAACAAATTGGAAATGAAACAAAAATTCTATTGTAAGATCTAAAATATAAATAGAACAAAAAAAAATAAACACAAAAAATCACAAAGCACAACGCTGATAATCATCTGGTGCTTTATTCAAACCGTCTTGTTAATTCATATAAAATGGCAGGTCAGATTCAAGACAGTAGATTCAGAGACTAGGATGTAATGCCATCTTTTGTACTTTCTGCTTATGCCTCAGTGGGAAACCAAGAGCAGAATTCAGCCTTAAGGGGCTAAAAATATTTATTTTTCAAACTCAAGCCCTGCCTTTTTTTTTTTTTCCCCAAGTATGACAAAAATAAGTTTCTAATAAAACATGTCATGGACTTACTTTATTTTCTTTACCTCTCTGAATCCAAAACAAAGACAGAGCGAAAATGTAAGTAACATTTTTGTATTAAAAGAAATTATTCCTGACAATTTTAATGTCAAGTTTCAGCTTGATGTGATTTAAAATGGGCAAGTTACAAAGCCCTAAAAAAATGGGGTTTTATAATGGAAATGCTGACAGACCCTTAACTACAGTGGCGTTGCTGGGCGCCACTCTAATAAAAGGTGGCAAGGATCCAGAAGTCTTCACAGCTGCATGTCTAAACTTTATTAAGTATCTGACTATAGTTTGCAGGTCCTTGCCAGATCATAACTCATTTATTTCTGACACATTCCAGTTTATAATTAGTGTTGTACTAATATGTTCCTAACCAGTACCAGGGTATTTTTAAATATTTTTTCCTGCTGTAAAACAAGGCTGTTCCCCAAAACCAAAGATGCACTGACTTTTGGCAAGAAGTAAACCTTTTTTTTTTTTTTTTTTTTTTTTTTTTTTTTTTTTATCCTTGGGCTAAAATAATTCAAATGCTAAAGGTCGGTGTCTGCAACGGAAGCACAAAGAACACTGAAACATCTGTAATTCCCAAGGCAGGAGAAATAAAGCAATTTCTAACTTTCTCTAAGCAAAGTATTTTACTTGCCTTTAGCATCCAGCAACAAAGCAAATTGTTCTTAAAATACATCAGTAATGGCTTGCAATTAGGAAATCATTGTAAAAGCAAAATAAGCAAACACAATTGTTTTAGTCCTTTGCCAAGTAATGAAAAAGCTCTACTAATTCATGTAAGGTATAAACTTATTTAAATCTACTATTGGGTGCCTGCCACCAGAAAATCACGACATTTTTGGGTAAGTGCATACTTCCATAGCTTGTTCATGTTTCATGATATTACTGATCTTTCTTTGGAACACAACTGATCAGTTGCATGCAGGCTTGATCATTACTGATACTGAAATCTCAGCTTGTGTTGGTAGCTGTTGTTCGAGGTTCTTGGCTGCTTTTATTTCCAGCTGCTCTTATTTATTTCCAGGCTGCACCAGCTGTCTGTGCAAGTATCTGGGCAATGCCCTCTGCTAATGGCAGTCTCAGAGTGGTCAGGGAAGGTGGACTAGAACAGCATGTAATACGTATTTCCAGATATAGAGAAGCTTGTCCACACTGTTCTGGAAAGCTTTCTGAAGTCTTGGGTGGCAGCATTCTGGGCTTTCTTTAGAGGGTGCTCCCACCAGGAACTGAGAGGGCCACAGGGCATTATCACCCATGTGGGACTAGGGTCTTCATTTAGGTTGCTCTACCCTTACGGCAGATCATTGAAAGACACTGAATTTTGGGTCAGAGTCATTCCATTCCTCCACAGAGGGACAGCCATACCATGCCTTTCTGCAGGAAGAACCTTGTTGTTCTTTATAGCTAAGATCCTAAACACAACCCAAAGCAAAAATCTAGCAGAATTTTACGTCATGCTGCTTAAATTAATAGGGAACAAGTCTTACAATGTAATAAGCTTTTATAGGTGACTCTGTATTGGCCACAGAGACATAAGCTGGTACGTTCAGTTGCTGATCCAGTAAACCATTTCAGTGTTTATGGTAAAACACAGGACAACGTATTTACGTTTTATCAAGTATAACAATAAAGAATACAAACAGAGAAATTGGATTATGATAAGAATTAAACCATCATTATGGCCCTTTTCTTTGATGGTGTTAAAGGGTAAGAAAGATCATATACTTGCATGGTGATCAATATTCTATTTCTAGTTCTTCAAGTGCATGCTTTTGAGTCTATGAATAACTATAACTGTGGAAGTTCCTTTAACATGTTGGCTTCCTAACTTTGTGTAATTCTTGCAGTGTACCTTAGCTCATCAGCGGCTGAAAACATAGAACTTTTTCTAATCAATTCATAGAGAGAAACCAAGGTGGAAAAACTTGTCACACTTATAACGTGGGACTTCATGAAGCTGAAGAGAACTAACTTTCTCTTTCATCATTGACTTTATTTTACAAAGAAGGCTTCACATTCACTTGAAATGCTGCCCATTTTTTCTGTTTCAGGGCCACAGGGATAACACACAGCTGCTCAGCACCCAGCCCAACATACACCTTATAACTTTCAATTAAATTACAGGCTAATGGTTGACTCACATTCAGACAAGTATGAACATACATGCAGATGACAATAGGTGATAATTCTGCAAATTTCAGAAGAAATAAAACGAAATGAAAGAAAAGAGAAGAAAAAAACCAAGAAGAGTAAACGAAAGATTCAGCTCCATATTTAAAGAGGCATTTGTCACATAATATCAAGCATTCACTTCTATCAATATATTTTTACATTTCCCAAATTACTGCTTCGGAAAGTGAAACAACCTTACAAGTCAGAAGTGTGTTGTTACCTAGCTGCCCAAAATTTGTACACTGAAGCTGAAGTGTTTGCTACTGGCAGAGTTTTATTAACTTTATTTCTACATTATCAAGAATTTTAAAATGCTCTTTTTGGCCTCATAGTCTGTCTAAGACTCCAACTGCCAGTCTACAATCACTAACCTAAAGGGAATAAATTATGGATCTACCATAACGATGGATGTGCCAAGCTTTACACTGAAAGGAAGGAAAACAATCACTCTTATTATGTGTGAAAAATTCAGCAGATCAGTCCCAGAGATATCAGACATGCTTTTTAGGTATGAATGAATTTTCTTAGAATTTACCAATACATTATTAATTTCTTTATGAGTTAAGATAGGTTTTAAATTATTCTAAAGCTACCTTTGAAGAAAGTTGGCATAAGGTTCATACCTGGATTGGGTTCGAAACTATCTGAATGAAAACATGAAAACACTTCAAAAATTGTCCCATACACTGAATTTTTGATGTTTAATCATTTGTGTTGCTATAGATCAACAACAGCGTCTCTCCCTCAGTTTTTTACTAGACCTTTTCAAAATGTTTGCTATATGAGCTGTCAAAAATATTTCCAGTATTTCTCAGAAAAAGCATGCCTGAACCAGATCTAGTCTCCAAAGGTGAGGCCCAGTTACCAGCCTCCTCCAGCTGGGTCCAAGTGTGGCATCTACCACCATGATAGTAAAGATGCCACAGATGAGACATAGGCACTTGGTTCCATCTGAGACACCATTCAGCCTCTGAGACAGCCTTGCAGGGCTCACAAAATGCCCACAGGACTTACAGGAGGTCCTCATTTGGTATCCTGGAGGGTAATGCAGGGTGTCTGATGTTGCAGTAGGCTTTCACATCAAGGCAAATGTCAAGATCCTCATCCTGTAATACAGGCTGTAGATGGGATTTCCAAGAGCTCAAACTGATGTCAAAGTGCAGCTTCTTCCCCTCTGCAGTGGAAGAAATGAAACAACAGGGAATCCAGGATTTTTACCACAGTTGCCACTGCACTTGCGCTGTACCACAGTACACTGCACTTTCCAGCACTTTTCAGGTCACCAGATTGCTACCAGAACTCTAATAACGAAGAAATGAAACATAGAAAAAATATGCAAAACCAGGGTTTGTAGTTTGGAGCTCCTGATTGTTCCCTTGCTGCAGGCATTATTGTTTCAGTCAAAGCATCAATAGGTATTTAATTGCACTAACTATTATGAGCTATGATGGATGATCACAGAATGAACAGAAGAAAAAGAATAGGCACTTGCTCTTTGTCTGCTGCTCTCTCTGCACAGTTGTTTGCTGTTTTGCTCTTTCAGGTTCTTTCTGTTGGTCTTCTACACCTAGGAAGCCTGATTTCATTTCTAAAAGAACCAGTCTACGTATTCAGGGCTTCGAAACCTTCATGTAATATGAACCGAAGTTCCTCTCTGTACATGATATTCAGATTATTTTTTCTTTGTTTTCTTAGTGGATATTAAGATTGACACAAGGCATTTGAATCTTCACGAAATACATATCTTGGAGTTACTCATTGTCTCTTTCTACTCTGAAATAGAAAATTTACTAAATCTAAGTAGGACTTACTTTAATCACTGGCCTTTGTGTATAAGGCAGGGAGACATACTGATTGACTAAAATATTAGTTGGCAATCATTTTGTCTTCAGTTATGGATTAAATTGTTTTGCGTGCATAATCTTTCAATATATCATTAATATTTTGTTCTTTCGTCTTCTTTTTCCCGTTTTGATTTCAGTTTTCTGTTGCTGGAGACTTTGAAGGGAAAGCCAAAATGACTATTATCTAGAATTATCAGCTGTATGAGCAAAAGTACTTGTCCAGCACTTCTTGGTGATTTTCACTTCCTTTTCTGACATTCTGTTCTCCACACACACATGCATTATGTGGTGTGTATCCAAGTCCTCTGCAAGGATCACCTCCACCTCTGTGGATGTAAAAGCACAACTGTCTTCTGCTCCAAATGATCCTGGTTTCATGTATAACTTTTGTTAAGGTGATGATACTAGAACCAACTGTACATAGGCAGAGAGTTTACAAGACTCCAAGACTGATCTTGAAGATGAGGAAAGGTCCTTTCTCCTTATATTTAATTTACTCTGAATTTCTTGTTTTAAATGAGGTTGCAAGATTTCATAATGTTCAAAGCATGGCATCTGGTCTGCACTTGTCTGAAATTTTGCTGAATTTTCTTCAGTTCAAGCCAAGAAGATAGGTCCCAGAGCAGTTACCACAATTGACAATAAGCTGGATTTGCTGGGTCATGAAGGAGAAAACCAAGAAGCTAGGAACCCAAGCATCCATGTCTGTGGAGAGAATTATGAATTGAACTTACCAGGACTTTGATGATGGTGTACCCAACTCTTTCTAAAATCGTGGTTTCCATGGGAAAAGCCAAACTATGACTGTCCCTGACATGCTGGAGGGGCAGAGGCGCTTCTCTACTCTGCAAGACAGCATGGTGATGAGCACAGGATAACTGACCCATGCAAGCAACAGAGAGGCTTAATAGTATTTAAACACCAAGAAACTGAGGGTGAAATGACCACATGAGAGGAGCAGGGTCTTCCCCTGCCTGGTGGGCCTCTGCAAACCATCTTTGTCTTTCCATGATCACACAGGTCTCACCACCACAACCACCCTCCAGTCATCCCAACGTGATGGACTGGGAGGGTGTCAGTGCTTCCTAAGAGCTATGGGACCCCATCAACTCATAGTGCTCCCATGTACAGCAGCCTCTGCCCTGCCCTGAGTGGGACCATTTTGCCCACCGTGCTTATAAACCCTTCCAGTGCTTCTCCTTTACTGCTACTTTAACAAAACTGAGCTCAACTTAAGAAAATATATTGTATTTCTTTAATTGTAAAATTTTACTGTGGGACGTGATTAAATCATTTTCAAGCATCGTTGAGTCATGCAGAGCTTTATTTTCCAGTTTAAAGCTATTGGTAACCAAAGCCAGTTTTATATCCAGACCACATGGTGCAATAGTCATAAGAAAAGAAAACACTCTAAACCTTTACAACCTAAAATTCACTTGCAAAGCATTATTATCATACATCTTATTTAAAGTAGGGTAAAATGGTTTTTCTGGAGAATAAGGCAACTTTCAAAATCTTCCATTCACATTCATTTCTGGTACAGCAGAGTGCAGGGAACTGTGAAAGAGCAGATGTTGTCCAAATGGGAATAATTTACCCGGACTGTTATTTTAAAACATAGTGAATGCGCATACAGCATTTCAAATTGGTCATGCCTAGGGCAATATCTTTTGCTGAACTTATATTAACAATTTTAAAGGTATAGCAGCCTACAAAAGGTAGGGTTAACTTTCCCAGGCCCTGTGAGAGCTGGAGGTCCTCCTTTAGCCAGGCAGTTTTTGCTTTTGTAATCTCTGTTTTTACAACTAGTGCATTTGTGCACTTTCACGTGCTCTCAACTTCAGCTCTGAGCATGAGGCCTATAGCATTCTGGGCTGGCCAAAACATCTGTAATTTTACTTATGGCATTTCATGGTCTGTTTCTTCACCCTATTTCTTCAGTCTTTATAAAGAATAATAGTCACATTTTCTCTGCAGAGTTGTTACTTTTTTGACATCAAAGCTCCTCTTTGCCACTTTTGTCTAAATTTTCCATGGAGGAGCAAACATTTCCTGAATAGTTCCTGCTGCGAGTTATCAAAAAGTTCAAAATGCATGGAAAGGTTGTGCAGGCTGTAGTGTGCCTGCAGAGGCATTTGATTCAGCTTATGCATTGAACATTGAAGACCATAACTATATAGGTTACTCCGCTACCTTTTCCTGAAGGGTTTATCAGCTCTTACAAAGCATCTCGGGAACGGACAGCTACAGCAAAGCAGGGAACAAGGGAAAGTCAAGGCTGCTGCTCAGGGAGGCTGCAGGACATATGAGGAACAGCTGCAGTTTGCATCCACAACATTCATCACACCTATGCATGGGTGTCTGCATCCTTAATGCATGTGCCTGTCCCTCCCTGTGCCACCCCCCACCTCCCCCACTGCTCTCCACAGCCCTCACTGTTACGTGGAGGCTCATGATTGTCATGCAAAGCTAGCAGAGTGCAGAGTGGCCACAGGAGTAAGAAGCAAAAATGAAAGGATGGGGTCTGATGGGCTGATGAGACTGTGGTGGCAGGGGAAGGAAAAATTGAAACCACAGGACCTCTGTTACCCCAAAATCCCACCCAGGACAGCTAGGGATTTTCATGCCTCTGTCATAGAATTCCAGCAAGGCCCTTGCAGGAAGCATGCAAACTGTATACTTTATGTTGCATTAGACATCTGCCCTAATTACACAGAATTACCCTGTGCCTGGGAAGTGCCAGCATCTCTCTTTGTTGACTCTGTAGGAACGTAATGTTGATCCTCTGAATCATGCCTAAGTGAGATGTCCAAATTTGATGGTGTGAATAACCCTCTAGGAGCAATAAATAAAAACCTGCATAGCTTACTACTGGCAGGAGGTGTGTTTTGGTAGCAGTCATGTTTACTGTTCCCGACTGAATAAGCATTACTCTTAGAGTCGATGTTCTTGTGAGAAGACTTATAGTCTATAATTTCAGTATCTCTTTCTATAAAATGCTGTAAAGTTTACTTAGCATTTCAAGTGGTTAATGCACTGTCCTGGCCAGTAACGTTTGCATGGCCAGAGTTTGGAAAAACACATATTTTTAGGCTGCTACCCTGCACCCCAAGAATTTGATTTTGTAAAGTGATTAATGATGGCTAATGTCTCCATTGGTTTTCCCCAGTTTGAGATACTGAAAGCCCATCTGACCTTCTGGAAGAAGGTTTAGTGTTCCCTGAAGGCCAGGCTCCATTACAATGTCTGAGGATGACTATCCCAAATCACTACTCACTTTTGAGCTTTTTCTTGTTGTTGAGCTCTGATTATAAGAGATGAAATGTGCTCCTAGCCCAGCAGTCTGCTACAGGATATAGCAATTCCAGAGGTCTTCCCTGGTCACTCTTCTGCTCTTCAGCTGTGTTGCTTTCAACCCTAGCCTAATCAACTGATTTTTCTACTGGTTACCTCTGAGATGACACACAATGCCAGATAAAACCGTCTGAATGTTGCAGAAAGAATAACCTATCTGTAGATTATTTAGTAAATTAAAATGTAAATGAGAAAAAACATGGAGAGAACGAATGTTCTCCCAGAGCAGAAACAAAAAGCAACTACTGCATAATAGGATTTGAAGATGTGAAAAGTTTCTTGCCTGCTGAAAAAGCGCTGCTCTTGGCTTTTCCTTGTTCTGCATTGACTGTGCCTTGGCATCTATTTCTTTAGCTAGCAATAAGGGTGCAGTTTTTGTCTTCCACCCCTTGCTTTCTTGCTGGTTAAATCATAAAAACTCAAGGCTGGAAGCATTCTTGTCTTCTCTACATATGTTACCACTGTTTTTTTGCTGTGCTCTAACTTCTGTATCTCATACGTCATATATTTGTCAGTAAATGGGCAGTGTTAAACTCTTTCAGCACCCATGTAATGCACAAAGAGCATCCCTCAAGATTCCACTTGTGCACCATTAAAATAGAGAGCAGTGGACATGCTACCGTTCTTTGTCATACTGTATTGTTGGAGATGAGAGAGAATGGCCCATTGAAGCTACTTTTGCCCCTTCAAACTATTCACCAAGAAGGAAGACTGCTTTGATACTCAAGAGCTGAGAGAGATCTCGAAATAAATGTTTCCTGCTGTTACATGCATTGGTTTGTGTTAGAATATGGCTGTGGGGTCAGGTTTGCATACTGCAGATAGGCTTCTTGGTCACATCAGTAACTGTGGAAATCTTAAGTGTCATATCTGGGTTCATCTTCTTTTAAAAAAAGAAGTGCACCAATGTGGAACAAAGCTTGTTATATGTGATCCAGGAACCTACAACAAGAATAGGTGCCTTAGAAAAGTAGACAGATAGAAGGAGGGAGAAGGAAAGAGAGACAGGCACGCACACATGCAGACATTAGAAAATCTGTCCTTGACCTTCATATGCCAAAGAAATTATTTTCGTTTGAGGTGGGGGAAAGTCAATCCCTTAAGGGAAAACAGAGGAGGAGAGAGAGGTAATAAGGAAATGAGTCAGACACAAAGAATTATTGGCAAATACAGACACTTCCTAGTAAAGGAGGACGGTTTTCAGCTGTTCTAATGTAAAAAACCACAGATAGTATGTGCCTGGTTTTTATTTAGTCCCTCTTGTAGCTAGAAATATTAGAGTTTAATAAATGGGGAAAAGGTGAGAAGCAAGACACATTTCTCTCTCTTCACTGCTTCCCCACATCACCCAGGGGAGCAAGCTAAAAGTCTGAATCAGTGTTTTTCTTTCGTTTTAGCTTTTTTTTTCCCCCTCCCTAGATAGAAGCTCTGAAAAGTGGTTCCACTGTAACCATTTAAAAAGAGGCAAAACATGTGGTTTCTCCACAGGGCTGTTTCTAATCAGATTGGATTAACTTGGGTAACTGTATAATTATAATGATGATAACTGATATTTTATTTTAGATTTTATTAACCAAGGAACCCTGAAGTACTCTAGATTCATTGATAAATCCCTGAGGTCCTCCTTGCTACAGAGGCTGGTGAGCCTGAAACAGCATCCCAAACAGAGACCTTCCCAATACTTCCCAGCACTCAAATTAATTGCAGTCTGAGGGGCTGGCTGGAGATCTACCCAGCTTCTAAACATTACAACCTAACCAGTATGAGATCTATCAAAGCACAAAGCCTGTGGCTTATCACTATTGCTGAATCAAAGTTGAAGTTATGAGCAGCAGAAACATTGGGGGCAGCAGCAACTCAAGTAGAAACAGCCACGGTCAAAAACGAAGGGGGACTTTTTTGCTTGCTTGGAAATGAACTAGGAGGGAAAGACAGGAGGTTATGTACTCAGGAGTATATAACTGCAGGCAAGGATAGCAAAAGTTGAGCAAATAAGGAATATGAGTGGAAGATATGTAATTTGTGAGAGAAGCTGAGCTGCAAAAACATTGGTTATTTGATTAATGTATGGGTGTTAGCCTTTACTGTAAAGTGGAAAAGTCAGAATCTTCAGCCAATAAATGTTTTTCTGCTTTCTCCTGTGAGGTACTGACTGAATTTACTGTTCTGATTTAAGACTGAATTTACTCTTTTGATTTAGCTCCTTTTAGTCTGAGGGCCCAGAAATTAGAATGGCACACCTGTACCTTGGCCCCCAAGGTACAGAGGTGCTATACACCTGGAAGGCAGAACTGCTTCTCTAACAATGTCACTGGGATTTAAACAGCTGTGCAGCAAGGTAGTTTTTATTAACCCCATTGCCCATAAGGCAATTACTGCAGTCCCATTCTCTTGTGATGTGGAAGTGTGTGTGTGTGTGCGCGCGTGCGTGTGTGTGTGTTTTTCTTTAGTACAATTGATCTGTAGCAGCTCTTTGAGATATGGACCCAGACCATTGAAGGCAGGTTTGATTTGCCATTCACAGAGTAATGCATCATTTTCATGGTAATACGCTGACAGCAGTGTAAAGTCACTGTATTGGCTGTTCTTGGGGGGAGTAGAGAGGGCGAGGGAAGGGAACCATAGCTTATAGGGCCTGGCTGCCTTCCTATGGCATGTGTTTCATAGGAGGTCAGACTAGGTTATATTTGGCCCTTCTGGCTTTGACCTACAATTTTGTGAGTTCAAGCTGTTGACAAAATTCGATTATCTTCTTTCTTTGCTACAGCTATGAAGACGTGCTGTCTCTAGATGAGGAAAACTATGCATAAAGAAGAAAATACCATAACCTCTTCCCTTGAAGGCACAAACACCCCTTGATGCAGTGTTTATTATGGGCTAAGGGGAGACATTTTTATCACACCTTATGGCTAAAACACTGTCATTATAGTGAATGAGTGTAGTGACATTTCTTTATTGTTTACAGTCTTGTTGTGGGTATTCCAATATGCTTTTCTTCCAAGAGGCAAACATTTCTGCCTAGAATTGCAAAGGTGTTGGTCCTCAGTTTTGCTCTGCATGTCAGACAGAGGGCAAATTCAGCCAAGCAGCACCCTCTCCCACTGTCCTTGATGTTGCTAAGATGCACCTAAAAGGATGCCTATATTTGCCTCATCATTCTGCATACATCACAGCTAATGGCACATGCATCAGCTAATGGCACAGAGACATCTCCACTGAAAAAACCCTACAGCAACCATCCTGCCCCATTGCAATTCAGGATAAGAGAACTCAGTATGATGGGCTGTTCATCCTGGCTGCTTATAGTAAGCCCAGAAAGCCTCAATGTCAAAACCAAAATTTATCGAGAAATTAGTATTGGCATTATTCAAGACGCATACTTTGTACTACAAACGTTTCAAAATGGAAAATGGCTCCAAATGCATTTGCAAATATATGTATGAGACAACTCAGCTTTGTGCTTTCTGTGAGTTACAACTTAATCATTCTGCTTGGTTTTGTTCCTTCTATTCTGTGATTGCTATAAACTTTGGCAACTAAACCTTCTAGAGAAATTACCCCAGGCACAACTAGTTAATTGACTCATTTATTGGTTGCCTAAAAGTATGCAGCGTTAGCAATTCCTCCCATTCATTTCTTTTAGTCTCTGACAGAGTATACAATGAAATGTCACTGGATGAACTACCAGAGGTTCATTCCACTCCATTGTCTTTTTAAGCTCCTTTGGTTGTGGAAAAAGTACTGAAGCAAATGACTGCCACTAACATAAGTACTGATTCAGCCTGTGTAAGTAACCTTACACTGACAGGACTCAGTCAGACCGGTGGTACAGGTAGCAGTCTCTCAGGAAGAAACAACAATCACCACAAATGTTAAAACTTTTTTAGGAAACAAGATGTGCTCTATTCATTTTAATTATTTCAAATGTGCTCCAAAGTATTTCAGAGAGCAAAGAGAAAAAACAAATGGGCTGTGGTGTGCTCCTTCCAACTTTCTATTATCTGTCATCACCTGGGATATTGAGCCTTGAGCCACGACCTTGAATCACTTTGTAGATGGAGGTACTACTGATGTTAACTGGACTTGTGAGAAAAGATGAAGGACACCAATGTTGGTATTTTCCTGTAAAGCTTCAGCTCGAACTTTTGATTTACCAGTGCTACTCAGGGCTTTCAAAAATAATAACAGGGATGTTTGACCTGTAAAAGAATCAATAGGTAAAATATTTCTACATCCAGGTACACTGGAAAAAAAAAACATATCAACCAGCATATTTGTTACCAACATAGGTGCACATCGACTAGAGTTTTAATATAGATCAGCATTTGAGAGACAGTTTTGTTTCCAGTCATACTTGTGTAAACCTACTAAACAACGAAGTTAAAAAAAATCTGGCTGAAAACCACATTTGGCCCCATGTATTCACTAAGCATCAAAAGATTTGTGCTTTGCTTTGTTTGACATTGCTGAATTTAAGGATATACTTTCAATCTTTCAAAGAACAATTACACTGTCAGCATCTAAATTGGAAGCTGTTGAAATACAGGCACTACTGTTCCATTTTCACCGAGGGTTTGTGTCTCCACAGAGGCGCACGGCTAACCTGATGCGGCTGTTGCACAGAATAATCTTAACTCTTGCAGCTGAAGTCCCAGTGAATCAGCTCCATTGTGTGGAAGTACTAGGACATGGCCAGCACTAGGTCCTAATTTTATATCTTTGTTTCAGCACAAAGACACCACATTTGGAACAAAACTGCAGCACCCCTGTACTGTCGATGCTTGCCCTTACCGACTTGCTTGAGTGGTGGTAATTGGCCGCTGTCAGAGATGGAGGAGTGGGCTCGGTGAACTGTTGCAGCATTCCTGTGGGTACCCAGTGTGCCCCTACAAGGCAGGGTACCTCCACCTTCATGGGGAGTTAGGCTGAGAGAACTATGACCCTCATTCTGATCAAAAAGCCTTCAGCAGACCAGTAGCTCCACTGATTTTAGTGCATATACTTGATAAAATAAAGTGATCCATATCTGGCTTGTACAGCCATGTTTTTCAGGGTAAACAGTGACTGCCTTGGAATGGAAAGCATTACTGTTAAAAATCTGCTTATACAAGCAAGCAGGAGAGCCAATCAGATATGTGGCATTTTCATGGGATTCTGGCTGTCGGGCTACCTATCAAATGCATCATTAGTGAGTCAGGTTCTGGCAAAAGCACAGGAAGACCTCAGGAGAAAAGTGAGGATATGAGCTGGCATTCCTGGTATTGGTGTCCCTACTTTTTGCCATGAGTTTCACGAAGTGTTAAAGGGCAAAAAGCCAACCAAAGACAAGAGCCCTGCCTGAGTAGCTTTGCCAGAAACTGTCAGTGTATAATTCTTTTCCAATGCTGGACACAGAGTGCAATGTTGCTCTGCGTGCTCGAGGTCCTTCACTGCCTGGCATTTGTTTCTCAAGATGGCAAAGGGAGCTAGACCACGCATATGGCATCACCCTGTAGCTGCTGTCTCATCCAGTCTAGCTCTCCTCCCATGCCAAGGAGAAAGAGGCAGGAGCCAAAGGCATACTCATCCCCCTACTCAGCTGGCAGTCTTTTACAAATGGTAAATTAATAAATTTTGGTAGAAAACAGAATAAATAAAGACTGACAGAGAAAGGCCAGAAGCAAACCATGGAAGAGATTTTCCTTTTTTTTTTTTTTCATAAACAAATAAGTAGAAGGGCACATTGATGATGAAAAGAACATGAAGAGGAGCATAAGGAGGAACAGGAGCAGGGAAAGATCACTTCAGGGTGATGTGTGGTGAGTGAAGAAGACAGGCAGAGTAGGAAAGGAAAGGCACTATTGCAATATCTTGCTGAAAATGAGATTAAGTAAAAACATTATCTCCATTCTGCTTTTATTATCATGCTTGCTTCTTGATGTAACAACAGATACCAAAAAAAAAAAATCTTCTAAATTGGAAGTATGAAAGCATCAAACACTTTAGGAGGGACAGGTAGGGGAAAAGAGGAGGGGGGTGTCTCCCCCCATGTCAGTGACCAGCTGGAGTGCATGGAGCTCTGTCTGGGAATGGATGACAAGCCAACTGAGAGCTTATGGGTCAGGATTAAAGGGAGGGCAGGGGCAGGGACAGGCGACATTATAGTGAGGCTCTGCTACAGGTCACCCAACCGGGAAGACTGAGTGGATGAGGCCCTTTATAGGCAGATAGGAGCTACCTGACGTCCATAAGCCCTGATACTCATGGGGAACTTCAGCCAACCTGATATCTGTCGGAGGGAAAACACAGCAAGGCCTAGGCAATCCATGAGGTTCTTGCAATGCATTGATGACAACATCCTTCTCCAAGTGATAGAGGAGCCAGCGAGGAGAGGTGCCATGCTGAACCTTGTTCTCATCAAAGAAAGGCAATGGGGAAAGTGAAGCTCAAGGGGAGCTTTGGCTGCGGTGACCATGAAATGGTAGAGTTCCAGATCCTTAGGGCAGCAAGGAGGATGCACAGCAAGATCACTAACCTGGACTTCAGGAGAGCTGACTTCGGCCTCTTCAGGGAGCTGCTTGGTAGAGTACCATGGGATGGAGCCCGGGAGGGAAGAGGTGCCCAAGAAAACTAGTTGATATTCAAGGATCACCTCTTCCAAGCACAGCAGCAATGCGTCCCAACAAAGACAAAGCTGGGCACAGACACCATGAGGCCTGCATGGATGAACAAGGAGCTTCTGGACAAAATAAAATACAAGAAGGAAGCCTTACATGAGGTGGAAGTAAGGGCAGGCAGCCTGGAAGGAATACAGAGAAATTGTCTGAGCAACCAGGGATCAGGTTAGGAAAGCTAAAAGCCTGACAGAATTAAATCTGTTCAGGGATATCAAGAGCAACAGGAGAAGCTTCTATAGGTATGTCGGTGATAAAAGGAAGACTAGGGAATACATGGGCCCTTTCTGGAAGGAAACAGCAGACCTGGTTACCAGGGACAAGGAGAAGACTGAGGTACTCAATGACTTTTTCACCTCTGTCTTCACCGGCAGGTGCTCCAGCCACATTGCCCAGGTAAGGGAAAGGGACTGAGAGAATGAAGAACCCACAGCAGGAGAAGAGCGTGTTTGAGAACATCTAAGGAACCTGAAGGTGCACAAGTCCATGGAACCTGATGAGATGCATCTGTAGGTCCTGAGGGAACTGGCACATCAAGTGACTAAGCCACTGTCCATAGTATTTGAGGAGACATGGCAGTCCAGTAAGTTCCCATGGACTAGAAAAGAGGAAATGTAACCCCCATTTTTAAAAAGGGAAATAAGGAAGGCCCAGGGAACTACAGACTGGACAGTCTCACCTTGGTGCCTAGCATGGTCATGGAGCAGATCATCCTCAAAACTGTACTAAGGCACATGAAAATGAGGACGTGATTGGTGACAGACAACTTGGCTTCATTAAGGGCAAGTCATGCCTGACAAGTTCTGTGACAGGGTTACAACGTTGATGGATCAGGAAAGAGTGACGGACATCATCTACCTGGACTTCTGCAAAGCTTTTGACATTGTCCACATGATATCCTTGTCTCTAAACTGGAGGAAAGACATGGATTTGATGGGTGGACCAGTTAGTGGATAAGGAATTGGCTGGGTGGTTGCATTCAAAGAGTTGTGGTCAACAGCTCAATGTCTAAGTGGAGACTGGTGCAGAGTGGCATTCCACAGGGGTCTCTACTGGGATCAGTGCTGTTTAACATCTTTGTCAGTGACATGGAGAGTGGGATTGAGTGCACCCTCAGCAAATTTGCCAATGATACCAAGCTGTATGGTGTGGTTGACACACTGGAGGGAAGGGATACCATCCAGAGGGACCTTGACAGGCTTGAGAGGTGGGCCTGAGCTAATTTCATGAAATTCAACAATACCAAGTGCAAGGTCCTGCACCTTGGTTGGGGCAATCCCCAGTATCGATACAGGCTGGGCAGAGAATGGATTGGGAGCAGCCCTGAGGAGAAGGACCTGGGAGTGCTGGTGGGTGAAAAGCTCAACATGGCCCAACAATGTGCACTTGCAGCCCAGAAAGCCAACTGTATCCTGGGCTGCTTCAAAAGAAGCGTGGCCAGCAGGTCAAGGGAGGTGATTCTCCCCCTCTGCTCTGCTCTGGTGAGACTCCACCTGGAGTGCTGTGTTCAGCTCTGGGGCCCCCATAAGAAGGACATGGGCCTGTTGGAATGAATCCAAAGGAGGGCCACGAAGATGATCAGGGGGCTGGAGCACCTCTTAAACAAAAACAGATGGAGAGAGTTGGGGTTTGTTCAGCCTGGAGAAGAGAAAACTCAGCGGAGACTTTTTTGGAGCCCTCCAGTACCTAGAGCAGGCCTGCAAGAAAGCTGGAGAGGGACTTTCTACAAGGGCATCTAGTGTCAGGACAAGGGGGAGTGACTTTAAACTGAAAGAGAGTAGATCTAGATTACATATTAGGAATAAATTCTTTCTTGTGAGAGTGGTGAGACACAGGAACAGGTTGCCCAGAGAAACTGTGGATGCTCCCTCCTGGAAGCGTTCAAGGCCAGGCTGGATGGGGCTTTGAGCAACATGGTCTAGTGGAAGGTGTCCCTGCCCATGGCAGGGGGTTTGGGACTAGGTGGTCTTTAAGGTCTCTTCCCACCTGAAAATTCTGTGATTCTATGATTCCTCTTAGTTAAGATCTTAAAATCCAGCTTCACAATCTGGAGACACCTTTTTCCTACTGCAACTTATTACAGAATGTTCTTGTTCATTTGAATATAAACTGAAGAATTTCTGTTTAAGCAGTCCTACATGCACAACATTATGTTTCAGAGCAAGGTAAGTGTAGAAGCATTTGGTAAAATAAAAAAAAAAATTAATGGTACCAGGCAATACTGGTGTCTTAGCAGAGCTCTTAACAGAGACTCTTACTCTGCTAATCAGGTAAAGCTTTATTGATCTGTAATTGTTTCTAATGATGTCATTACTACTAAGGAAAAGTGCCAATGTCTCTGTTGGAAACATCTGGGTTTTATACATTATTATGCAAGTGATTCTATGATTTGTAGTTCTTTCTGCAAAGGAACTTGGCACAATACTACTTTGACAAATTACAGGGCATACTGAGGAAGTCTTTTGCCTTGGGCAAGCTTGTGGGACAAAACTGACCTGAAAACTTCATTCAGTCTGATGATCTTCTTTCTTTCTAGGATGAAAGTTCAAGTAGTCTAGAGTTTCTACCGTCAGAGGCAATTTAACAATGGAACCTCAAATCTTAAAATCCCTTAGCAACTGTGGAAGCAGTAGGCAGTGTCATAGCTCCTAAACTTTGCCTTATCATCTTTCGGTTTCTCATATCCATGTTACTTTTTGTCTTCTCTCCTGAATCAGTGATCACATTGCATCATTTTTACTGTTTTTCTGAAGTAACAGGACAGAAGCTGGGGTGTTCGCTGGCAGTTTCCAAATTAGTTCATGTTATGTTACGTCAATCAGGAACAAACAGATGATCTAGAGGGTAGAGATGCCAAGGAATCCAGAATTTGACCATGAACATAGTATTCATTTTGTCTCATAAAGCAGGGTCTGCTGCAGCATCTTTTATTGTTGTCCCACCTATCCATTTCAACTAACACAGCTGGAGTGTGGGGGATGACAAGTAGGCCGCTAAGGATAGGACTCAGATGTTTTTTTTTTCTGGGTTTGTGTACCACCTGATAGAAAAAAAAAATTAGAAGATAACCCTTGCAGAATGAAGGATGTGTTTTATCTTTGTGTGCTTTTTGTTCAAGCAGTTCCGTTGTGCAGCTTAGCTAAAATAAAATTATCCTTTTCTTCTAATTTTGATTTTAACAGAAGAAAAAAATAATTGCCACAGGGGGCTTTCCTCTAACTTTGTGCCCTGAAGGTGAGCTTCCAAAAGCAGCTCTGAAAGGTTTCTCACCTTGAGGCACTGATAAATTCTACCTCCTCTGCCCGCTCACGTATTTTATTAGTGTGCATTTATGCACACTCACTCACAGAACGTAACTGTCTGAATATCACACTCACAGGAAACCAAGCTAAAAGAACAGCTCTGATTTTTCTGCTACTTCTAAAAAGCTATTTTAAAGCACCTATGGGGTTTTTTTAGTGTTTCACAGTTAGGCTAATGAAAGATATTACTTCAAAGTTTAAAGTAATTTTAAACTTTTTCTCACCAAGAAGGTGAACTTAGATTCTGCAGATGTTTTCTTTCTTTTCTTGAGCCATCTGACTGTACCCCATTTGCTTTAGATTTTGGTCTTTTCTGATTTGTATTCTACCTTTTTCCCAGTAGTGCAATCTGAAATACTAACCAAGCACAAGCTGTTATGAAGGTTTTCTGTGACCGGGACACCAGCAACTAAAAGACTTAAATTAGAGTGCACAGGAAAGAGGCTGCCTTGTTTGACATGTTGGTGCAAGATCTTTCTTGAAAACTTCATCACAGCAAAGGAGGCATGTTGGCAACAGGCAGCCAAGAAGAAGGCTCATGCCATTAAGCTGAACAATTGGAGACTGTCTCTATCAGTGCTGAAGAGTGTTTTGATGTTTGGAAATAGTGTACGGAGTAAGAGAGAGACAGGGATGCAAAGGACAAGAAACAGCATTTACAGTGGGTGTTAGAGGAAAGGCTGATGCCTTTCTGAGCCACCTCAGAGTCTTTTCTTCAGTCACATTTTGAAGGTGCGCCCAGACGGGGTGATGCACACAATGAGGTAGTGATTCCTCATTTCCAGGTCTATGTGCTAGCTGCAGCACCAAGCGAAGATGTGATTTTCTAAAGAGACACAGGCAACGCTCCATTGGTGTGAGAAAGGCACAGTTGTAATGCTTTCAGCACAGCTTGGATCGTTTACATTGGCTCCAGAAAGTCTTGCATGATGAACTCACATTCTCATTGTGGCAGAAAAGCACAAACCATGCAAAGACATTTTAGGGGGTTTTGTGTCCCCACAACCATAATTTAAAGTGGCCCTTCATGTGAAGGAAGGTGCTGTTCCAGGCACAACCTATGATTTCTGAACAATTTCTGAGCGTACAATTTCTGAACAGGAAATTGGTTCAAGACACAAGTTACCACTGGCAGACCTCATCTATATGCAGAGAAAATATCACCTACAGCTTTCCTGAGATTGGCCCATGCTCAACATGTCTTCACTTATCACATACGTTGCCTGCAGCTGCATTTTGATTGCACACGCTGTATCCCCAAGCTCTTTCACAGCAGAGGGTTACACAGAACATGCTGTTCTGTGAGAGCCTCCTTTTAACAAAAAGTCTGTCTTCTCTGCCATATCTGTCATACCAGACATAAATCAGTGTCAATATACCACTCCAAAAATAGTCTGGGCCTGCTCTACCTTCAGGCAGCCTTAGAGAGTCAACACACGCTGCCTCTGTCCCAAGACCTGGAGAGAGGCAGGTGCTTCTCCAACACTGCTGAATTATGATCATTTGTCAACCAAAAAAGAAAGATTAGTTTCATGAAGAGGCAAGACCTTCCTGTATTTGACCCTGAGAGGTTTTTTTGCTTTTCCTTTTTGGCTCTGTGTATCTTATCAGTGGCTTTTTATGCCCTCCCAGTCTAACTAATTGATTCCTTTCTCTTGTGATGCTTTTGTAATTGGATTGTAATAAATTATACCCTGCTGTTTAAGAATGTGTCAAATATTGTTTCAACTTGTCCAACACAAAAAATTGAGGACTGGAGCCTAAATCATAAAACGACATAGAATTTTGCTGGGATTAAACAGACACTTAATAATTTTGCTGTCACTTACATCTGCATAAATCCAGTATGACTCCACTGGCCTCAAGAACTTTCTCAGCATTTACACCACTCTGAGTGATGGCAGATTTTAACTCCTCATTCCTGTGGTGAGATAGATGGACTACAGGCCAAGATATACAGACTGCGTTGGGAAAGCAATGAGTAATGCTACACAATAATTTGAAGAGACTAAATTAAAAACACTGACAATTGCCTGAGGATGCTGTAGTCATGAAGAGTGGTGGCTAAAAAGTACCCTTTTGCCTGCTACCTAGTATTGCAATGATTCTCTCCCATGGATAAACCCAGAAGTTCTTAACATATGTTCCCTTAAACTCGGTAAAGTATTATTTCCCCTACTGACAGGGCTCAGATAGTACAAACACGCTGCAAGGCAAAGACTAGACATTTCTCAAGAGAGCAATTGTCTTCCCTATCACTGTGAGTCAATTTGGTCTCTGGACTGCTCCAGTCTCCTCTGCCTGCAGCAGACTGGCCAGCCGCGCCAAATTATGTGTCAAGGTTTTGGCCGTGCAAAGTATTTCCCACAGAAGACCAAACAGAGATGTGCACTCTTCATTTAAGTTACTGACTGGACTGCAACCATTGAGCTCTTTTATACAGGATAGAGAAGCTCATGTTTCATCTGATACTTTACATGGGGACTTCTTTTTCCATTATTGCGGTCACATACCACTGGCAGTTGTACAGAGTAAAAACAATGCTATAATCCTCCCCAGGCCCTTGACAACACTGTCCACACATCCTACAAGTAAACATTTTTTTTAATCTACTGCTTCAGAATTTCATTTAAAAAAAATATCCTAGAAAGTAGATTTGATGTTTTTGTACTGCTTTACCGGCAACAAAGAGGTGCATTCATTCTCTTTGTGCATCTATTTAAAATTCTGGGTGTGAATCATTATGAGTGAACATAGAAAAGCAAAGAGGATCGAAGCCTATTTTCATTCTCTCTCTAAAATGATAACAGAAGTGTTTGGTTAGCAGTGACTCATTACAGACCACAGAACCTTAGCTGAGGGGTTCGAACTTTAAGATTTAGTTACTAAACCTGAAGAATGACTGCTGGTTTATACGCTCATTGGAGATTCATTATAAGGACTCCCTTTAAATGAGGAGTAGACAGGCTGCTACCTCTGTTTATATCCCAGTATCATGGCAAATGCTCTTGATGGCATATGTTAGAAGTCAATTCCCAGCTAGTAAGACGGATAACTGCTATGGTCCTAGCACTCATCTCAGCATGGACCCGGAACTGCAGAAAGTCTTGGTGCTGGTGGTTTAGAAGTGGAACTCTACAGTGCTATGAGCAGAACTTCACCTATAAGAAGTATGCTTTGGTTCTTGTTCTAGTGCCTGTAGTTCATGTTCTTTGCCTTTTAATTTAGGATGTGAAAAAGTGCATGCATACCTTTGACATACCTGGTACAAGTTTTGTTTGAGAGGAAGTGTTTGCTCTGGAGCCAGAAGGAAAAATTATACCAGGTTCTGTGCATTTCCAGGATGTATGTGACTGTATGATACAGACTATTTTTGAAGGCCTTTGGTTTTGTCTTGTATCATATTCAGGTCTGCATTTCTATTTAGTGGCTTTAATTTAGGAATATCCTCTGGTTTTCTGTCCACTCCACATACATCTTGGAAAATAAATGAAAACAGGCATGACTCAAGCAATAAAAAGTTCTAAATAAGGAAAAGACAGATAGGCGCTTTTGAAACTTTTAAATGAAAACCTGATACAGGAAGAAGAAATGAGTCTAACAAATAAACTTCCTATGTGTTGAAAGATCAAATGGAATCAAAAGTTGAGCAGTTAATATAACACATATTTACTGCCTATGCTGCAGAACAGCACTCTCCTAGCAAGCAGAATAATCAGAAGGAGCCTGCAAAACTTATCACTCAGTGCTTCATAGTTTATTCTCTGTTGTTCACATTCACATGCAGCCAAATATTCAAGTCTTGACCTACATAATACTCAGCCCCTGCCAATACAAAATTGACATTAGCCCTATATTGTTGCTAGTGCTAAGGCATATGAAGCACTAAGGGCAGTGTTTTCACAGCTACCTTTTCTCAATAGTGTGCCTGGGAACTTCATGCCTTTTTGAAGTAGTTCAACATCTTGTTCACAGCAAAGTGCAAAAGACAGCCATGCACCTAAATCACACTACTTTATAAGGACTAAACTGAAGTCATAGGAGCTTGATGAGAGAGAAGCAAGCTTTCAGGTGGGGGTCCTATAGAAGTTATTTAGTTTACGACCCAAAGTGAGATTCCTATGACTGCCAACCTGCTGCATGCCCTGGCTTGTGTCTGACAGCTGTGCTGCACTGTCTCACATATCATCGGCGCAGAACTTGGAGTGGGAGCTGCACTGACAGTCCTGCTGGCAATGCTCAGGGCAGGGTGCATGTCGTTCCTCTCTCACAGCAGAGTTGGCTGTACAGCATGGTTGGTCGTCGAAACTCGCTCTGGTTGGTAAATGGAGTAGGAGAGACCTGTAAGATTCACAGGGAGAAGGCACTTAGCAACGTTCCTCCTCTGTTTTAATGAGCACTCTCTGAACACAACAGATGCTACCCCAACAACTCTTGATCTTCTTGTGATGCCATGCACAGTGCCAGGCCTTACTAGAAGGAAATACAAATTCCCATGCCATGCTTTTTATTTCTGCAGATCTAGCTAAGACAGTGGGATAGTCACCCTTTTGATATTTGTAAATAAGTTAGCATGGCATTTTCACTGTAGGAGTTAACCGAGTACCTAATTACAGCAATGGAGAACTATCCTTTCATAACCTAATTAGAATATTGGAATACTGTACTTAGCCTCCACTAAGGCCCATGTATGTCTGCATGAACAGTCTTTATTTTGAAAAACGAAATCAAAGCATCAAAATCACCTATGGGCTTATGTGTTAGTAAAAAGACACGAACAAACTTGCATATAGTATGTCCTACCATGAAGGTATTTTCTGTGAATTGGGCTGTAAGATTGCAATTCTAAGCAGCCACACAATTAATTCTTCAGTTATGCAGTCCAATTAGGACAAAGGCTTCCTTTCTAGTTTAATTAGAGATGGGTAAGCTCGTTTGAGCTTATTTGTATAAAATATGTGCTCATTAAACAAGGCCTGGATTTTGTTCAGCTTGTTAGAAATGTGGAAAAAAAAAGGCTTTCTCACACTGCCTCTGGCCTTTTAACCCTTTAAAGACCACAAGTCTGACAGTTTATCAGTTATCTTCAAAATACAGTACACTTGTTTCAGCCAGAAAAAGGGTGATTGTGCTACAGCTGGTGTATTTGTAAACTTCATGCGGCCATAGAGATAAATATCTTCCACCCTCGGATATCACTCATTGCAACATGTCTCCCTGTGGGCTAATGCAACTGATGATGGGTTTGCAGCATTTGCTAATCTCCTTTTCAGAGCTCCCTGGAAGCAGAACGAAAGAGAAACTCTGGGGCTGATGCACAACCTATCATTGCTGAGAAAAGAGCAGGGGACCTATGAACCACTATGCGAATGTCTCTGTAGGAATGAAACAGAAAGATTTACGTGAAACCCATACAATATGAAGCCAAAAAGGGCACAAAGTCAGTGTAATTGTCTCAAGTAAAGACCATGCCAATGGTTTGAGCATACTGTCTGTTCTCTCCCTCCTCTTACATTTATTATTTCTTCTGTAAGATTCAGGAGAGTAGTTCATTTATGTGGTGAAAGCACCTGGATGAATATCATGCTAAAAAATGCCCTGAGGTATGGTGTCATTTATTTAAAACATATCTGCAGAAAATCTACCTCTCTGTGCTTATGACCAGGGTGGATTTTCTCCCAGCATGATCCTTTGGCCTCAGGTCCTTGCAGTGGGAGGGAGGAAAGATTGATCCACCTTCCATGCTACATGTGGGCACAGAGAAATGAAGTCTCACACTGGAGTATCATCCATGGCTGAAAGCACCCAAGCCTTAGCAGAAGCTGTAGTGTAGGGGCAATGTCAGGACAGGAAGTGCCCAGGTGGCTAGCAAAGACACAAGGGCAACTTGTCAAAGACTAAAGTCTAATTTATCCCTCCTGGGGCTGCACACTCCCCCCGGCTGTCAGCAAAATGGACAAAAGCAAACTGCAGGTGGACACAAGTGGGAGATGGCAGCCTCAGCCAAATGAGCTCTCGGGGCACGCTGTGGCTGTCTTACAAATGAAAATCCACCCCTCTTCTCCTGCACATGAGTGAGATTAAGCATGCAGTGAGTGTGCATTCAAATATTTTGTGCACAAACACAGCCCTCACCCTTTGAGATCCTGGCCCTGAACACCTCTGCTTTCTGCTGCAGTGCTTAGAGCCTGGGTTTGAGAGGCTGTGAAGAAGCAGAAAGATTAAGTGTGGTTCCCAGGTCTCCAGATGATTTCCACAGAGCAGGAGAACGCTCATAGACTAAGTGAAGATCAGATTTG
The DNA here is from genome assembly GCF_015220075.1 of Falco rusticolus. Taxonomy (NCBI): domain Eukaryota; kingdom Metazoa; phylum Chordata; class Aves; order Falconiformes; family Falconidae; genus Falco; species Falco rusticolus. The sequence goes on along the minus strand of NC_051210.1, from coordinate 40,933,710 downwards.
GGGTTTGGAGTCTGTTGTTTAAAAGCCGAAAGAAAATGGGCATGGCTCTGGAGTCATGACTATCCTGGCCTAAGAGCTGCTTGCAGCCATTTGCAGGTTGATGAGAGGGAAGATGTAGCATGCATATGAGTTTATATATATATATATATAAACACTGTGCATTTCAGACCACAGCCAAAGTCTACTGAACTTAATGAGAACCTGGACTTCAGAGACTGCACAGTGGTATAGCAATGGCACACAACTCAGACTCACAGGCAGGGTTTTTGGCTTTCTCCACTGCACATGTTGAGCTTCTTACCATCTCAGCATCTGCAATCTCAAGATTGCCTTGTGGGCAATATGTGGTGTGAAATAAAGACACTGCAATTTTCTTAGTTTTATTTAACTCCTGCAGATTTATGATAACATATTTATGATCCTGTATGTTCATAGGTAACACGTTGTTATCTCATAGTCCAAAAGTTTCTTTCATTACAGCTAAATAGATTGGGGTGGAGAGAAAATGCTGGTTTTGAGCTGGAATCTACTGTGACCTGTCATGTTGTATTAAAAAAAGCCCTGAGTGTAGACCTTGTTGCATCCATGCGTCAGGGGAAAATAACCGCAGAATCTCTTTTTAAGGATATGTTGATCCCAGGATACTTTTTCCTTTCAGAGGGAGAAGATTTCCTAACCAACCAGCCAAAATGCAAAGAGGAGACCTTTGTAAATGGTAACCTGAAGAGCCAGCACAGAGCTATTTCCTCTTCTCTGTCTCACTCTATTGACAGACGACTTGCAGCAAATGGAAACACCAGAAGAGAAAACCATGATCTGATGAGTGGAGGATGTCCCCATCAGTCCCACCAGGGGAAACTCTTCTAGAAGAAAGCAGCATGAAATTTGCTTTTGCTTTTGTGAGTAAATAATGCTTCTCCACAAAGAAAATATTTTTTCTACTCTGATTTTCCGCTGTGGAAGCAGCTAGAATTATAGGAGGTCACTCTACTGGCACTGTGCTAGTCCCTGAAAAGTGGTAAAGACTTCAAATACTTTGCAACAAGTTAATAAGTATGCAGGCAAATAAGCAGTGGAAATATAACAGTGGAGACATATCTGCCAGTATCAAAGAGATTTCAGAAGCTTCTATTTTTCAGTCAGGTACGGTGACAGTCCAGATATTGTTAGTGTGGCCGCAATGGCCAAATATAAGTCTAATTCCTTTCAGCTCAGATTCTCCCAACTTCACTTTCTGACCAGTGTCTTTACTAGATTGTGGCTATTTTATCTCAGACCTGGAACCGGGCATCAGAGAAGTGACTGACCTAACTCTCAGCTTCCATGCACGAAGGCCCTTATTTTAATTTAAACTCAACTTTACCTGACACTATCCCCAGAACAGCAAGGCTAAAAATATGTAAAACGGTCACTTCTGGTTTTCAGATGGTGTACGTTACTTACCTGTAACAATGGTAGTTTCTGGTGTTACAAGAGAAGCAAGCAAGCAAAAGAGCTACCTGAGGGCATGACTTTAGGGCCAACCACTGTATGCCTTGCTATGGCTAAAAGCTTTTCAGTCAAATAATCCCACAACATGTAAATATTCTCAATATCTTTTTAACCTTGGTTCTAAACCATTTTTGTTGAAAATAAAGTACCTGGCTTCTCTATAGTGAAGTGTGCCCTTACTTTTTCTGCCATAACTGCCCTCCCATGAAGTGACAGGGAGGATGACACAATTGTTTCTAGTTAACACTTGCCCAAATATGCTAAATTTTCCACAAGCAATTGCCCTGTGGGTGAAAAATTCTTTGAGTGCTCACACAACCCAAAGAGAGGAAACAACTGCCCTGTCACTATGACGAACACTTGGAACAGGAGCTATGCTGTATGTCGAGCTAATGAACATTTACAATTGCAAGAAGTTAAAGGTGGAAGGGTAGTGTGGATGATAGCGATACCTGAGGAGTTTGGCTGATAGATCGCATGGAAGGCTGAGAGGTCTGTAATAAGCTAAGAAAAGCTCCCTGTGAGGAACCTGGTAGGGTGAGGCTACACTGGCTGGGACTGCTGCTTGCCACAGTGTCTGGGACTGAAGGGAGTGTTCTTCCTGAGGGATAGAGGGCACGGGCATCTCCTCATCATTGCACTGAACCAAGAGCTACCGAACTCCTATGCTCATGAGGATGTTAACAGGGTCCTGATAACTGGGGCTGAACCTGAGCTAGGACCAATGGGATTTTGAGGCACCATTATTACTTGTTTCACCAGACAGCGTGTCAAGGAGGATGTACAGCTTTTGACTTGGTATCAGACAGCAGCATTTCCCCTCAGCAGAGGTTCTTCATGAAGCTAAGCAGTGTCAGGATAAGATGGATAAGGCTTACATAGACTAGAAAAAGGGATAAAATTAGATGGCAGGAACTAATAGTTCTTTTTCACAGTAGAAGGAGGCAAGGGGGTCCACAAGGATTTCTGATCTGTAAAAGGGAGTGAAAGATATTAGAAACTGCTGATTGTATAAGCTGTTTAGGGGGTAAAGATAAAGCCTGATTAAACAGGACTACATAAAGGCCTCACAGCACTAAGACATAAAGCAAGGAAGTGGCAGATGAAATTCAGCCTAGATAACTGTAAGCTGGTGCATGTTGGAGAAAAAAAGTTCCAGCTATACTTATAGTATGAGCAGCTCTGGTGTACCTGTTTCTGTATGGAAATAGGATCTTGTTTTTTACAGATGAATAAATAAATAAAATTAACTACTGTTCTGTATGGGTGAAAATGGCAAATCGAGTGCTAGGAATTATTTGGGAAAGAATAAATAGCATGGTAGAAGATGTCCTTAGGCCACTGTATAACCTTTATTCTCTCACACCTGGAGTACAGTGTGGTCCCTCAAGGACATAAAAAAATGGAAAAGGCAAGGAGAAAAACAAAAAGAATGATCAAATGCTTTTGTTCAAGGAACAATTGAATAGACTAGACCACTATGGGAACAGCAATTGGGGTTATTGTTGGTAGTTGCTAATAATCAGTGCAATGCGAAAAAATACTAGGGAAAGAGCATTCACCATTTCCTAGCAGGTAGCAGGAACCAAGGGACATCACATGAGATGAGTGCAGACAAAAACAAACCCAAAAATATCTCTGCACTCAGTGTGCGGTTAAGCTGGGGTGCTCCACAGGGGGCTTCATGATAGTGTGCATGTTAAGAATGCAGGGTTTCAAGAAAGAATTGCACAAATTCCGAGAACAAAGATCTGGGCTACTGCTTATGAAGGCCCAGGAAATTACTGAACTGCTTATTGTTGGATATTAGGAAAGTATTCAATACAAATATGCCTCTTTCTTGAACTTCTGGCATTGGACACTGCTGCAGACAGGGTGTCAGGCTAGGTCAGCCTTTGGTTTGATGGTTTTTCTAAGCTTTTGGTTACCTTTCTGTTTGCAACATAACACAAACTATCCCTCTGGCACTGTTATGACACAGCTGCAAATGGTTTATACTCTCATCACCACCACCATGATCATCCAGATAGGTGCTAGCATATGAAATACACTCTTATCCTTGAACCTCAGTAGGGCAGTCTATTCCCCAAACTAAGATGGCATGTGACTAACCTTGGGTGTATCAGCCATTGACTTCTGAAGGACTTGATTTGAAATTAAATATCTGTTTAAGAATTTTGTTGAAAAAGGAAAAAAATCAGCTAATTTCAACACTTTGCTAAATGCAGCCTATCACATTTATGTCTTTCAACTGCAAGAAATCATACCACCAGGCAATCAGAAATATGTATGGAAGATAATCACTCTTTCCCAATAGTTTTAATTAATCCTCTCTCTGTCCCATGCTTCAGACTGAGTTTTTTGCTTCTAATTGGCAAGTGCTGACAGGCTTCTCTGTAAACAACCACATATATATTTTTTAATTTTTATTTTTTGCAGACAGGTGCAGGCCAAGAATGTGTCTCACTATGTAGCTGGATAGTTCTTATCTAGTGAGATATCAGTTGCTGAATTAAAGGAAATGTTTCATCACAGGAAAAATCTTTATCCACAGTAAAACTGGGGGAAAGATAATAGCAAGTCTGAGTAGTCTGGATGAATGAAATAACACAGGCTTGCGAAAAGACATGATCACATTTCCAGACTCTTCTATTATTTGTTCGCCTAAGGATATATTTCATCATCTTCTTTTCAATATCTGTTTTAAGCCTTCGAGGAGATGATTATGCAAAGGATCCAAAATAATGAAAAATGAAGCAGGGAGATGTGGACAATTCCTAAGAAATGTACCGATGCTAGATCCCACAACTCTGAAGGCACAGTTATGACTCTCTAGAAACTGGACTGCTTTGAGAAGTTAAGATAGAAAAGCCAATAGCTAATAAGCAGTTTGCCCAGGGAAGGTATGACATCTCTCTACAGGTGAAAAACACTGCATGCAAAGCCAAACCCTCAAGTTTTCCCCCATTGTCTCATGGGATAGGATGGCTGTACAAGGCCTCTTCTCAGCCTGTCTAGACAGGACAAATAACCCAGCCCCAGAGAAGTTTTCCTCCTAGGAAAGTGAAAGTGTCTGGAGCCAGGGGACACAGTTTAGCCTGTGAACTACAGTAATGCTAATTGCTTTGTCCTTCCACAATACCAAAACAACAGTAGGCCTGTCTTTGGGTTTGTGACTGTGGAGCAGAAGTGGTCTGCACACTGTTTCAACCTCTTCTGCATCCGTGCAATCTGAGCCACTCCTAAGAGACGAGGGAGTGAAACTATTCCAGTTCTGAAGAATTTATTTGAAACCTTAAGCAGACTGCCTGGGCTCACAGGACAGCACACTGCTGGCAGCATGGGTTCTCTTCATTTCCAGTTCTGGGCTTTCATCACAAAATCTTCTGCCAGGACCAGAGTTCAGACAGCCTCTAGACACTTCTCTGGAGATCCAGTCAAACCCTCCCACAAATGCAAAGCAGCTGCAGGCAACCCACACGTGTGGGAGCCAGAGGAAAAAAAGCAGGGATGAGAAATTTAATTTCTCATTGTCAAAAATGAATGACTGGAACCTCATGTACGCTCCCATTCTGAGGACTACATTACAATTGAGTTGACTGGGTCTCTATAGAATCATGGTATTCAAGTCTTTTCTCCACTTTGATAAGGGTAGAGCCATGTCCCCTGAAATCTTTTGAGACCCATCCTCTTCTTTTGCTTGGCAGATCATGGCATGACTCTAGAAGTCACTGAGGTTTGAGGGTTTCTGAATGCATGCCCCAGACAGACCTTCTAAGCTTTTTGCTGTCATGGAAGGACTCACCATTTCTTAGTCAGGAAGATGTCTACCTTGTCCCCACATGTACCAGCCACTCATCATTGTGCAGGTCAAGTTGTGCTACATACACCTGTATTCTGTGTCTTGGAATGTGTGACAAATGCCAGCAGGCAAGAAGGTACCTTCTAGGACTTGTTTCCTGCTTAACAGTTGCTGTGGGGCAGCGGAGACCAATGAGTCCTGAAACAACACACACACATGTCTTCTCATCTAATCTTATGTTCCATTACAAGCTACATTAGACAGGCTTTGTGTACAAAAATAGATTAACATCTACTCATATTTGTTAGCGGCTCTGGAACCCAAGTCTGTTTTCAGTTTAACTCCTGGAGTCTCTACCCAGTCTCTCTCAGGGAGCTGAGTTTGGTTTTTTTTCCAGAACCCCCCACCACCACCACCTTGCATGAGCCTGGACCCAATTACTGCACAGCACAATGGGGTCTTTGTGATGGGTGCCATGCAGTTTCCACAGCCAAAAAGCCAGGCTGTCTAGAAGACTTCTCCTGAAGTCCATTGCTGGAGTGAGCAGATCTTCTCAGCCTTGTAGGCTTTCAGTTGCTTGCCTTGTGACTCAGTATACCTGTGACAGGAGTGGAGTATCCAGGCTTTCTGTTCCACCCTTGCAGGCACAGCACATCAACACCTTGTCACACATGGGGCTATGAATCCAATATGACACTAGAGGTGCCCATGGTGGCACAGCTTGGTCAGAAGGCTGAGCTTTGCAGAGCCATAGGTGTAGCTACCACTTCTTACTTTGACATTGCCAAACCACTCATCATGTAGCTGTCATGGTTATACTCCCTTGCATACCTGTGCAACACAGCTCAATCCTGTCTGAAAAGTCCTGCCCCTCCTTTTTGCTCTTCAGTTGTCTCTTTCATCCTGTCGTTTCCACTCTTTCAGCCTTGAGCCTTGTCTCTGGCTTCCCGCATAAACTCCTTTCTTTCCACTAAAAACCTGTGGCACGGTGTATTTCAGGTGGAGAGGAGTTTATGACCTTGGGAATGCAACAATGCTATGCAAAATAATTTCAGCCTCCTCAATCAATTTCAAACATATTATGAACAGGTCTTCTCATCTGATTGTTTCTGCAGCTTTGGAAAAGGCAAAGATATGATCTCAACATCTGCTGCTTCTTGCTTTTTTTTTTATTATTATTATTATTGGCCAGTGCAGTGATGGACTGTGGAAATGCCTATTTGGTTTGACCAAACTTCTCTGACAGATGTTTTCCAATCGTGAAAGAATCTGACCTTTATTAAAATCAATAACTTTTTAATGTTGTGCCTAAGCAATGGAAACAACAGCTTAGTTTAGTGGTGATTTTCATATTTTAAAAGGTAAATTTCTAGCTGGGATAAATAGTACTTGTATTTGTTCTTGTTTTGTTTATATTAGAATCCAGCTCTATCGGCTGTTCTTAGTCCATTTGCCTTCTAGTATTTTTCTGAGCATCTTTGAAGTCATAAAATGAGACATCTCAATTAATGGCAGAAAAGTGGTTAGCAGAAGAAGAGTACCAGAAACCCACTAACTCACTAATCAGTTATTAAAGTGACTTTCTCAGACCATAAATTGCAGCTATCACATTTCCCTATAAACAAATAGACTTCCCCACTCTCTCACTGAGGGCTGAGATCTGGGATATATTTGAAACGTCACAAAATGGGTTACACATATCATTTCTTCCAGACCATTCAAAGAGATAAACCAGACTAGATGAGGTAAAGGATGAAATCAAGGATGTTTTTGATCCTCTGTTCCCCTCACTTCCTACAGCTTTCTGTCCTTTTGGGAAACTGTATGCCAGTAAGTTCCTCTGCTTACTTCTTCCAGTTGCACTGAAGTGCACAACTCATTATGGGAAAATTTTCTTCTGTTTCTTCTAGCAAAAGAAAAGCCACGTTGAAGTTCTGGCTCTGATGGGCACAATGTTTACTGAGCATCAGGAAGGGAATGACTGGATATTCACTTTCTGCAGGTGAGACCTCCTTTCAAGCACCCTCCCTTCCTGCTTTCCCTTTTCTCAAGGCTGCCCTTTGGCCACATGTGATTCTGTACTCCTCTCTACTGAAATCACCTTCTTACTGCCAGATATGGACCCAAATTCCTTCTGACAGTCCTGGAGCCATAGCAAAGTAGTAGATGGAGATGGTTTTCTTAATGACAAATGAAACAAAAATGTTAGTTACAGCAATACAGATCTAAGCAGCTTTGGGATGCTTGGCTTAAAGTTTTAAAAACACACAGGCACAGCCACTTTTCTTGCTTGACTCCAAAATCTGAACTGTACATTGTGTAAAAGAAAAGTTGGGCTTTTATTATTCCATTTTATATAAAGGTTATAAATTATTAAGGTAATCTGTCTCCCTCCACTACTTCACAGACTAAACTTTTTTTTCTTTTTCAACTCCAAAAGCTATTCTTCTAAAAAAGGAGTCCAACCCATCTGGAACAACACAAGCATGAGTAAAGCCTAAAAGTATGGCTTTACTCCAGAGGATAAAATTTTGCAGAACAACTTCAGTTTCTAATATGATGTTGGTCAAATAAGAAAAGTGAATGCATATCACGCTTTAAATTTTGATTCCAATGTTTGGGCCTGTGTTTCAATATACGGATTTCTTGTACATTGAAAGGGGGGAAAAAGGAGTAGTCCTCTGCAAATTTGGCCATGGAGCCATAGTCTGTTCACATGATTATTTTCTCCTGCTTCTACACATACAGAACTTTAGCTTTGTGATTTTGCTTTTTGCTTTATGTTGAGAAAAATAAAGATCAAAGTGTAGTTCAGATACAACCACAAAAGTTCACAGAGCTGGGGATATACAAATTTTGCAAGGTTTTCAGTGGAATACTTTAAGTGGGTTCCACATGAAAAGACACTGGACACAAGTTTGCTTTGTAGATTTGTAAACCTGTGACTAATCAAAATTCATTTATGGAGTGCATTGCAAAACCTGAAGCCAGATGTGTTTGCGTCATTTACGGTTTATTGGGTACATTTAGTTGTTCCACTTTAAGAACAATTTTTTTTTTACTCTCTTCATTGGGCAATGCTTGCACACAAAAATTCCTTAAGCAACCCACAACCCATCTTTAATATCTTATTTCTCTTTGTAGCTGAACACTTGTATGTTTGAAATATGACTGTGTGACACTGCTTTTCCTAAGATACATGCAGATATCTACACCTAGGATACTTCATGCAGTCTCTGTCCACACGTGAGAAATCTAGCAATAACTAGATGTCCACAATAGGGAAAGCAATGAGAGAATTCTATAATATATTGTATACCTATACTTATTTGTCAGGGAGTAATTAATCTGCAAAAAAAAAGACAGTGAAGAAATTTATTTTTGTAATTTGATAGGCTAAATGCATACTAGCTAAAGGACAGCAATGTATTCTGAAGCTCAGTTAGAAACACACATATATTTTAAATGCATAATTCCAAGCATCCAGAAGCTCTTGTGTTCTGTATCATCCTGAATGAGTTTTAAAATGGATTTATTGTTAGAAACACACCTCAGAGCAGAAACTGTAGTAACAATAAAATATTTTATGCATTTGAAAATCCACAAAGTAGAACTTTCTTGGCTTTTCCATACAGCAGGCAAACCCATCATTTTTCAAATCTCAACTAGCTCACACCATGGATGATTTCAATGCAGAACTATGACTTTATTAAATTTCTGAAATTCCTGTAGCCAGTGTCAACCAGAGAATGTTTAACATCAAACCTGACAGAGATAGAGGAATATGAAAAACATTTATCAGTTATTTTAGAAGCTCTTGAATAGCCTTTCTACTTCATTCTTCTGCTCTTTGGGGTTCTGTCTGAAGAACTGGTCTTCTGAGTTAAGAGACAGCCCAATATCTAGACTAAGAAACAGGCTTTGGGTTACTTAAATTATTAAAAACATTACAGCCTATTGTCCCTAGAGAGCAGAGCTACACACATATATAGATGGGAACTGAATCAAGGACCTGTTTTCTAGGTTTCATACTCTAATAAAATCTAGGTTTTATTCCAAGCTTATGGTAATCTCAGCTGTTATACAGCCCTTTGAAGAAAGAAAGAGGTCATAACTCAAGCATGTTTTGAATCTGTTTCATGCAGCACAACCCAAGCAAAAGCTCAGGTTTGGTCTCACCCTTGTGCATTGATCAATACCTTATGCAAACATTTTGACCTATTAACTAGCACAGAAGGAGCCAACATTATACAAGAAAAAGCTTCAGCAAGACTCTCAGTTTCACAAGAAAAAAGAAAACCAGAAAACCTTTCATTTCAGAAAAGAAATGCTTTATATGGTAACTACAACATATGAAGTAACTACTTTGAGAAGACAAAATCTCTGTGCAGAACTTGTGCCTATTTTATAAAGTACCTTGTTGAGCCCAAAAGGGGTGGAGCAAATGGATAAATTAAAAATCTGTTTTACCTATGGAATGCACTTTTAATTCTAAAAGCCTTCATTTAGACACAAAAACCATCTGGTAATATTTGTTAGGGAATGTAGGTTTTAGGAAGTCTTTGCTTAATTATGGTTTTATTAAGAAAACGTTTGTTAGTAGCATTAAGCTTTGCAAGTCAGCTGTTTAAAAAAGCTCTCTCTCTGATGAATAGCATGGGGCTAGTAATAGCTTTTCAAAAGTTCCATTCATTTGTGGAATATCATCTACATGACAGAAGTCTTCTGCTACAGAGTTTTGTCTGATTTACACCAGTCTTTTTCACCCTATACTCTAGCTCTTGCTGATAAATTTACTTGGGTGCACAAAGTGAACAGAATTTCAGAGCCAAAAGTTATTTCTGCTATTTATATAGGTTTGTATGTCTTTAAAGCCCTGGCTGTTCTGTTTCTGTCTATATCCAAAGAAACAAGAGGAAACGGCCTCAAGTTGCACCAAGGGAGGTTTAGACTGGATATTAGGAAAAATTTCTTCACTGAAAGGGTGGTCAAGCATTGGAGCAGGCTGCCCAGGGAAGTGGCTGAGTCACCATCCCTGGAATTGTTAAAAAAATGTGTAGATGCAGTACTTAGGGACGTGGTTTAGTGATGAACCTAGTATTCTCAGGTTAATGGTTGTACTTAGTGATTTTAAAGGTCATTTTCAAACTAATTCTATGAGATAAAGTGCACTTAGGAAAGCAGGGGAGCTGAATTTTCTCAAGAATGCAAGACTACAGCTAAAATGGCAGTAATTTTTCACTTTTCCATTATATTGATGTTTTCAGAAGAGTACAAGGACAATGGAAAATTATATACCTTGAAAATATTTACTACACATAATTCCTGTAAAGCAAAATCTACATCTTAGAAATAGTCTTAGCTACACGCAATTCCTCTAAAGCCATATGCAACTTTTAGGAATAGACCTGGTGGTCAGAAAGGACCTGATGCTGTGTCTGGGCAGGGCGAGTCCATTCCTGGGAGCCTGTGACATCTTTGTGAAGCTGCTGAGGACAAAAAATGATCATACTTCAAGCAGACATAAAGTAGAAAATGTATATGTGTTTACTGATCCTCTTCTTTCAGGCTGGAGTCTGAGCTTCACTATTTCCTGCATCCTTTATGAACTAGATTCAAAAACACAAACAAAAAAACAGTTAGTAAGCATCCTGCCAAATACATTTTGGAGTAGAAGGCAGCACACTTAAATTGTGTTCCTGAGAGAGTGCAGGTGTGTTACACACAGCCACACAGTTTTTCTGTTTATTTCTGCTGGTATGCAGCCAGGCTGGGGGTCCCTGAGGAAAGATGTAAGGAAAGCTCATCTGGGATTGAGTGTGGGTTATTTGGAAGAAGTACTCTTTCTGGGCTTCCTTTTCATATTATAGTGACCTTCCCTCTCTACGAAGAAAAGGCATCGTGTGTATCTTGCTGGCTGGTTTTTGGGAAAAAAGCAGCATGCTGCTTGGGTAATGCCTCGTGTCATGTACTGATTGTGCTGTGGAACAGCCTTTTGAATATCAGAAACAAATAGCAATGTTTGTGACTCTTTACTCGGGACAGAAAGAAGTAAATTACTGGAGAAGATGCAAATTTATGTCAGACTTTCAGAAAAAAATGGGGCGTTTTGCATAAAACCTTCCATATACTGTTGGAATCTGGAGAAATGAGCTCTTTATTGCTCTGCAAGTTTTTTTCTACAGGCTACAAAGGAAAACACCATAGAGAAGGGCTGTAGAAGAATTAAGCTTTCACAGGGTTTTCCCCTTGTGTGCCCTTTCTTCCCTTCTGGCTGTTCACCCAACCGCGTGGCTGTGGCTGAGTGGGGGAACTGCATAGCTCTAGCCCAGGACCGGGGACTGTAGAAGCACACGGAGGTCGGTTGTTGCAAAACTGCCATGAGAACGTGCTAACAGCCATGAGATTTTCCTCAAAACCAACAAAAAGAGAAAAGAAAGGGACTTCAACCACAGAAAGATAATATCCCTTCAAGATGTTATGACTTACTTTTTTAAATGTTTGCTGGAATGCAGCTTTACAAAGGGGTACCTGCTTGACAGTGTATCTCTGCTCCTGCTCTGTGTGCTTCATTGCTTCATTTATGAAGAGCTGACCTTTACAACGTAATTATTTTAAATTATTTGGGTTCTTTTATGTCTAAATATGCACCTTTTTGAAAGACTTTTTAAATTAAAATATATAAAGCACATAATGCCATAAATTTTGGGCATTAGATCAGAAGACTTTAGTTAGGTCATTTTTCCATGTCACCTCCTAAGGGGAACACACAATAAATAGCATAGTTTGCATGGCAAAATAAGTACAGCTTTTCATCATCAGTGCTTCTCAAAGAAAGCTTATTTTTTTAATGGGACACACAATCCTCTGCTGGATGGTGCTCTGAAAGCCATCTAGATATTTCTCCATTAAATAATTGTGAACACAAGAATTATTCTTCCTATTGCCATTGAAAAAGTCCCTGAATGAGCTCCTGAGGAATTTGGGTTGAAGATTGCTTTCAGATTTGTAACAGATTGGTGGTTTTTTGAAGTGTATGTGCGCGTGCCCACATGCATGCGTGCATGTGTGTGTGTGTGTAAAGATATAAAAAATCCTTATGGTCGAACATCAGTCAAATGGCATATAGCCTGTGTTTTGGCTTATATTGGCAAAGAGGAAATTAAATGCTTTGAAGGATTATTAAACTGTTCTAAAAAATGGAACATTAAAACAAGAATAGGAAAAACATGAAGCAGGACAGGAAGACAAAAGGGAAAGGCATGCATATAAAACTAAACCCAACAGATAAGTGTCCTGCATTCAGACTTTCAGTAAACATTGACTGGCAAGCTTGGTCTTGACTAACTGCTGTATATTATGATTTTAAGAGATATGCAAGGCCTTATAGCCCAAGGAATACCTCAGATGAGTTAGTTACTACTTTTCTCAACTTTTCCCTTTCTTCTTCAGTGCTGTCCTTAATATATTTCTTATATATGGGCACTTTTTCTGCTACATACCCCTTCCTAAGTTTCATAATACAGAGTTTTGTTTCAAAACCCACGTCTGTGTTAGGCAAGAGCTAGAAGCTGCAGCTCCTGGGAAAGGGGAATAGGCGTACTCTGCCCCCAGGAAGAAGGAGGGTCAGATCGTTTTTTCTGGCTGCTATACAGCAATTTTCCTTTTGGTAGCAAGGAGAGGATACATCTATTTTCCCCCTCTATTCTTTTAAATGGTGGTGAAGGTAATTTGGGTTTTCTTTAAATTTAAATTCTTTGAAAGATCTATCATTAGTATCCTTAAAAGTGACTCCAAAAGTTACTCTAGAGTCTTTGGAATAACATCTTTTAACAAGCACAGGCAAGTCTGGGTATACTCCTAATATTGCAGTAGCTAGTTGATAAGAAAGTCAAGGCTTTATTTTGCCTTCAAACTTACTGGGTTAACATCTGCCAAAACAAAATATTGGCCTTCCAGAAAATGCTTCCAAAAAATGACTGCTGTTCCTAGTGACTACTCTGCAACAGATCCCTGTGCCTTGGGGGCTTCTTCTGCCCTGCAAAGACTTTTCCACTTACCTGCTAGCACTTTCTTTGAGGATGGGGTATGATATTAGCTTATGCTTTTGCTAAGCAGCCCTCAGTAGTCCAATTTATAAAGTAGGATTGGAGAGGTTTTAAAGTCAAATCCATTATAATGGAGCAATTCTCAGCTTTCTAAATGCTCACAGCTTTTGGCCTGAGTTCCCAACTGCTTCCCAAAGTAGACACATCCAGTGAGCTTCAGACCTTTTAGCAGATTATTGCACTCAGGTTTCTGTTATTGTTCTTAGTTTAGCATGTTTATCATACCTTTGTACAGACAGTTGAACTATTTTTCTTGGAAAGTAGTTATCCAGGAAATACTTATTTTCTGTGGATGCTTCATTCTCAAAGTGAACCTATTTTTGTAAACATCAAAATAATTTGCAAATATTTCCTGGATGGCTGCCAGCTTCCAAGTTACTGATATATCTGTCATATCAACTGTTATGTTTGTTTTCTATTCATGGTTCCTAAACCACCTTGGTTTTATGCTTTTTGTAATTTTATTTTCTAAAGCATGAAAACAACTATAATAAATCATGCCAGTGTACTCATAGTCTTACTCAAATGCAAATAAAGCTCCACTTCTTCTCCTCAAATAGGAATCCCTTCACTTCCAAATAGCACATTGTATGGAGCAATAAAATGTTCCAGCCAACTTATCCAAGCCATTTTTGTTTTCACACTCCTTTGCTTAAAAGACAATGAGACTGCAAGCAGACAACAAGGTTTAGACCTTGTCTGCAGTCATGTTTGGAAATGTCAGCTATTTGAACAGTTGGCTGTTTTGGGTCTGTTTCTATAATGAAGAATCTTTTGATGGATTTTATGACACATTATTCTTTTCATCCAGTCTCTAATACCAAGGTGTGGTAAATGAAGTCTTGAGCACTGAGTTTTAGATATTTTCTACCCCAGGTCATCCTTTGCCCAGGTGGTGTGCATGGTGCTACCACCATACTTTCCCTATCATGCAGACAATGATGCCATCAGCAGCCAAGTCAGACGACTAGGCCCATAGAGTACATTTTTGCTACATGAAGCAGATGCTTTTCTTTATGTAACATTGATTAAAAATCAGACTGTCTTCCAAATCTTCCCATCTGCAAAACACTCAGGAAGTGCAGCTGGGATTTTGATTAAGTACATGTTTTCCTTTCCTCTTCTTTTAAAGGTATGAATGAAACATGAGGAAAATGACACCCAAACTTCTGTGGTGTGTGAAGATTTTGAAATGCTTAGCCAACTTTTTTTTTTTTTCTTCAGCTATATTAGATTATTCCTTACATCTGGGTTTCAGAAGAAACAGGAAGCTGATGAGCCAAACGACCATAGGGATTGCCTTTATGGTTGTTTCAAAGATGTTGGAAAGAATGAGGTAAATCACCTCAGACCTCAGCTCTTGAGGCTTTGGTGAAGAATGCATTGCCGAAAAGGCAACAGAGGACTTTGGAGGAATGCCCTCAGCAGGGAGACGGTGTTACCATAATCATGTAATCTCTAGTCGTAGTCTAAGTCCACTCTAGTTGTAACAACTATCGGTCCCTAACCAAAACACCCTTTCAGTAATGGGCATGTTTTCTTGCTGCTGTTCCTGCCCATTCTTCTTCCCACATCCACATCACAGCATCAAATCTCCACTAACTTGACTGATTTAGGTCAAACCTGCACACAGAGGTAGCCAGACAGAACACATCCTTCTTCCTCAGTGACTTCGTTAATGGAAAAAATAGTTTACCTTCCAAGGCAATTTGTATCTCACTATTTTGAGACAGTTATCTTTCTGAAAATGAAAAGACAGTTTTAATAGTGTAGTGTGATTTCTGCTGGCTGTATGTGCAGATCTATCTATTGACAGCATTTGAAGGCATTTTGCTGCATCTTCCTGAGTGTGTACTAGCATAGCTGGAGGATGGGAAACTGCATGAACCATACTGGGTTTTTGTTATGGGCTCTGGGAAACCTGAAAAACCCAAGTGCAGATTCATTTCCCATGGACAGTTCTCTTACCCCACTGCAGCCAGTACTAAGCATGTATTACACTATAATTTCTATCATGTATAGCATAGTAATTAGAAGTCAATTAAAAACTGTCCTCCTCTCAGTATACTTAATACTTGTGCTGCATAAACAGGAAACAATTACATAGTGAAGAATGCTCAATACAAAAGTTGACATACTCTAATTTAGTGTCATGAGCAGCATTTTTTTATTTTAAAAATCTTCTGTTTGTTACTTATAGTTAAATATAGCATCTAAATAATAAGTAAAATAGTAAAATCATGCTTGGTTAGAGTAGTTCTACATTTGGAGAGCCTCATGAAAGACTCTGTATATAAGTATGAAGTATTGTAAGAACGACAATATTCAAGAAAGGAAGAGCCGAATAATCCCATTGTCCCATGAAAGATGATCAAAGTTTGGAGATTCATGGTTTCATTCACAGGGTGGGTAAAATATGCTTTGAACACATCAAATCCAGGTTCTGATGCATGTGATCCTGGGATCAACATATGGAAAACAATGAAGTGTATGACTTCATCTTTCTTTCTCTTACTCCAACAAAAGGTAGGGAAGCTGAAAGTCTGACTAAATAAGTCAGACACAACAATTAATTCAGGACAAAGCTTTCTGAATTAAAAATATGAATAATCCCAAATGGTGGATGTTTTGGGGTTTAAAAACAAGCAAAGCTGGAGACCCAGCCTGATTTGTCTTTCATTACTTAAAAATTAAAATTGTCCAACTATTTTTTTAAAGTATTTGAGTCATGTCTTACTCTTTACAGGTTTTGGGGGTTATTTTTTTTTCTTTTGTACAATGGCATTATAAATGATGGGAAAATAGTCTTTTTGTAAAACTGTAATATGATGTAAATTTTTTAAAATATGCTATACAGTTAAAAACAAAAGAACCAAGCATGAAATCAATGGAGAACCTGTCTACAGTCATGTTTTCCCATATGAATGCAACAGATAAAAAATGTAATAAATTCATTCATCTACACCCACTTTAAATATCTGAGCTGATCAGCAGTTTCATTGATGTGCGGCCAGACTTTGAAGTCTATCTTAGCTCTCTGGAATTCGACCAGCCACTTTCCAGACCATGTAATGCATTGCAGATCTTTCCACATTATGTATTCCAGATGGCCATATTCTTTGTGCATTTTGCCTTTCTTATTTAGGTTACTGGAGTAATTTGGGAATAAAACTTGCATGCTACAAAGTGACAACTGACATATTGTTATGCTATCATGCTGCTTAGATAACAATGATGGACTTCAATGAATTTTTATGAAGTTTGGGTTTGTTGGTTTTTTCCCTGTCTTTCAACAATTTTTATGCTTCTGGATAATGACACACTGAATGTGGCAGATTCTTCATGCATCACATGTAAGGCTTGAGTTTCAGAGGTGAAAGCACCTACAGCCTAACATGAAATTAATTGGAGCTGGCAAAACTTAGCACCTTTTATAGATCAAGCCTCTGATGAATGCAAGTTTCTTCTAGGATTTCCGCAATAAGGAAAGCAGTCCATAAATTGAATTAGCTGAGGCCACCAAGCTCACTTCAGGGACCAAATTATCTATATCATTGCAACCTTCTTGCCTGAGGTTGAATTCAATCATTCTCACAGGCCTCAGCAAGATCTTATCCATTGCCATCCAGACAATAGCAGGTAGGCAGCCAAGTAATACAAGAACTCATTCTCCTGAAAGGCTCTGAGGGCATACTGCACCTTGAGAGATCCATCTGTGCTGTTTGTCACTCAGACCTCAATATGCACCTTCATCTTCTGCTTCACACTGTCTGTCCTCATCCATAGACCTGGAACAAAGCCTTGGGTTTCCTAAGGCTACATTATTCTCATCTCCCTGCTTGCACTTTGCAGTAATCTCTCATTCCTTCCTTGAATCTGATAAATCAGGAGAAGTTGGAGCCCATTTGGAACAACGTAACTTCAGAAACCACTACTTCTTGCATGTTTTACTACAGTAAATGAAAAAAAGGCACAGACAACTGCCAAAACCTTCAGAGGGACATAGATCTGAATCCTGAAAACACTTAGGCAAGAGCACAGGCAAAAATGCCAAATGCTGGCAATATTGGGGGTTATTAATGCTATTAGCAAAAACCATCTTGGAATACCATCTAAAACATACTGCCACAAGTTTTATTCGGTAAACAGATTAAAATTTCATCACAAATTACTTTTGTCTTTTCCAGTACAGTGCCTCAAACAGCATCTGTCTTTAAGAAAAGATATTTTTTGCTTGAAGAGCCAGCTAGTTGAAATAGCTTTTTTAATATTGGTACTCAAGTGGTGCCATCTGGAAACACAGGTGTGGCTGGAAAAATAGATTTTTCTTTGAATGCAAAGCCTTTGCAGCAGTGACCTACTCTATCCACCAAAGCACTGAACTACAGCTTGTGAGCTGGTAGTGGGGCATGGGATAAGAGCAGATTTGTCAGTGACACCAGAACCCACACCTTTTCAAGTCTGGTCATTTTGACTGTTTATTTTGCAATGTATTTTTTCCTTGAAAACCTCCATTACAGTCCTCTTCCCTACAAGCAACTATGGTCTTTCAGACTTCAAACTTCAGAAGACTGAGCCTCCAAACAACTAGATTCTTGGCCCAGCAAATATTGCTTAGGTTGCAAAGGCAAAAAGTCATGGAAACTAACTGCAGTATATTGTCCAAGACCACAAAGAAATAATGGAAATCCCTGCTTTTCCTCCTGCCTGTGATTTTGGTCCAGCTCCAAAAATGGCATTGTCTGCTATAGGCAATTCAGAAGTGTAACCGGATGATCTTTACTGAGATGGGAACAGCACAGCTGAGGATACATCACCTCCAAATGTGATTTTCTGTCTCCTGGTGGAGATCTTTCTATCTATCATTATCTCAGATGCATTGTGGCTGCTTTCCTGGCCTCTTGTCAGTGTTCCTGTGAGAGCCAAGTGCCCACTAGGGCTCCTATTTTCAGGAAAATTCTGGGGAAAGGTATTGGCATCAGAAAGGTCATTGGATGTCCCCCAGGGAGTTATGACTGCTTGACTATTTGTCCTATGGTTTTCTTGAGTTCACAGAAACTCTCCCATATGCTCTAGAAAGACATTTTCTTCAGCACTCTGTCTGGCCCTCAGATACGAAGCAGAGGACAGAGATGCTACAGCTGTATTTGTAGAAGGATACCATGGCTACAAAGTAAAACTACAATTAAATATGGCATGATTGCTTCTTTAGCTGTTGTATTTGCAAATAAGTTTTTCTGTATTTATTCAAGTTCCTTCTGGAAGTCTTTCTAGTTTTCACTGTATTTATAAGAAGCACTTCAAACCAGAGCAAATTAGAACCCTCTGGATGTGCTGTTAAAATAACAAAGCCCTCCCCAGTACACTTCAGTAGGTTGGTGGGTTTTTTGCCAGCACCTGTGACTGACCAGCTGCTAGTGGAGAAGAAAGCCATGAAGCTGAAGGGTGCTTATTCCATGTTCTTTGACAAACCTCCACACACAGAACAGTACAGTTCAGCCCCTTGACAGCAACTTTAGTTTTCTGCCTTTGCTCACCGAACAGGAAATGAAGCTATCTTCATATTTGCTGCAGGGTATAACATCAAATGAAAATACAGCCTGCTGCTTTAAAAGAGGAAACTGCACTCTGCCACAATAATATTTGCATGGATAAAAAGAAAAAAAACCTTGTCTTGCTCCCTCCTTTGGGTTAATGTTAATTGTTTATTTTAATTCTCAAGAGCTGTGGCTCTTCAGCATTGCTCTGTTCTATGACACTGTTGCTCAATTTAGTGTTTTAGGGATGAAACAAATTCTTCAGCAAACTTTTGTATTCTTACAAGCTGTCTCTTAGCGTTCTGTAAAAAAGTCTTGAGAGTTAGCTATTTAGCTTAGCTTCTGCAGTTTGTATGCTGCTCATGCTTTTATTTTTAATGTCACTATGCTACCAGAGTGTTTAGGCACACAGTTGCAATCTGTGTGGAGATCTTATACTTACCCTGAGTTTGTTTTTGTAGTCTAATGCAGCTGCCACTGTCCAAGCCACAGCTCCCAGCTGATGCAGGGAAGGAGGCAGGAGCCAGTGATTCATGTGGCCACAACAGATTAATTTTCCTGAGTCGAGAGCCAGGGGCTGCTAACTCTGAGTCGAAGATACTGCAAGTCATGGACAGGATGGATGTCAAGCGGTGTTTCTGTGCCCCCTCTTTTTGCCCACTTGCCTTAGAGGCTGAATAAATCACCTTCACTCTAACTTCTAAAGGTACTAAATTCAGAATTGGGAATGATCAGGCCTAAGGGACTGAATGCCCCTTTGGTGTGGCGTGTATGTATGTGAGCAAGAGGAAACAAAACAGTACAAATACTTATTTTTTATTTGCTTATACTTATTTTTTGATTATTACGATCAGAATAGCTAAGGCGAGGATATAGCTCTGAGTGATAAAGAGCAATGACTGACAGAGTTACATCTCTCTCATTGTATGGTTGATTGAGCCAAAATAAGTTAGCTGAGCAAACCTGGTAGTTGCTGCACCCTCATTTGGCCTATGAATGTTGTCTTCAATCCTGGTAATCCAGTAGCCCATCCGCAGCCACATGGCTGTCAATGCATGGCCACTACTGCATGGAGCAGAGAACAGCAGCTGCACACTCTATCCCAAGCAATGCCATTCCTGCTAGGAACTCAGACCGTCAGCTTTACAACATCCCTGTGGGGGCAAAGAAGTGGGTTTGCTCTGTTACGCTGAAACATAATGCAGACAAAAAAATTCTCTAGGTCATGTAAGAGGTTTTTGTTGCAAGCAAAAACAATGCACATCTCCCACCTCCATCTTGTCCCTCTATCCCTTTGAATAATACATTTCTTTGTTAGCTGGATCTGCCTCCAATGTTGAGACATCAGCTGCTGCTTGAGAAAACTTTTACATTTACTGCCCTGTGTCAGTAAGGACTGAATTTTCCTTCATTGTTTACACCACATCTGTGTCATTCCAATTATTCTGAAAAAGTGCAAACTGTGATGGGAAAAGCTCTGTTTAAAATGTCTTGCCTTTATTGTATTTTAAAACATGTATCTTTCAGCTACATTTTATCTGCACTTGTCTAGACACCTGATGCTGGGAAGTCATGGCTGGCACGGTACTCAGGGTAATTGTCCAGTTATTACAGTCTGATTGTAATCCTAGTTACATATCCTGCAAATTTTCCATGTATTTCAGTGACAGCAGAATGCATTAACTGGCAAATAAATTTGACTTTTACATAGTCAGGATTTGATTTACTGCTTATGTTGAAAGGCATCAATGAGAAACCACCCTGGTAAAACTGAGAGTTGATGCATCCATTTTAGAACTGTTGCAAGGTCTTTGATTTGCTGTTGACAAAGTTCCCAGGATGCCAAAAAGTAAATAAAAGTTGGACAGATGACAGAAGTCCATCATACACAGGTAAGGATGGATAACCCTTGTTCAGCCGCATTGAAAATATCTGAAGGTCTGCTCCTCTGTACTGTTTTCATAAAAATTAGTTCTTCTCTCAGAAAAGCTCAGACATTGTCCATGATCCTGAAGTGTGGATTTCACCAAGATCCCTACGAGAAACTGAGTAGCACCAAGACTTTGCCTTTTTTCTTCTCAAACTGTAAGCTACGACAATTAAACTTTTGTGAGGGAAAGGGGCTGAACATGCATGTGCCCCTCCTCCTGTACACACATGCCCTTCCTACTGCTTTTCAGGTCTCCAGACCCTTGGCCCTCTGTGTAGCAGTGAATACTGTATAACAGTTCAGCACCCTGTGTCTCTCTCTTGAGTAACTGTAGATCCTTGACTTCCACTGACAGAGCAGGCAAGCTCATGGGCAGTCTGTGGCTGGAGGGCTGGGTCTGAGGCATAGGTGACCTCACGGGTACCCATAGCAGATTTATGAACTCAAGGGTTTCCTCCATCACTGCATACACCCAGCGTGTGTTGTGGATGGACATTTAATACAATAGCCTCCTGTAATGCAAACTGTGTAGTAGGTGTGTAAAGTTTCTTTAATTCAAGTTTCCTTGCTTGAACATTTTCATTATTACTACTAGGCTTGATACTGCTTACTGAAGTATAAGCCCATATGACTACATTGACATACACCCACCCGCAGTAAGCCCACGGCCCTGCTGACTGCGCTTTAAGGGATATCTTAAAGCAGATGAGAAGGCCTGTGGCGGTAGACAGAGCTGTCTCAAGAAACTTCACTTGAAGATGAGATAGGAACAGGGGCCTGGTCTCAACTTAAAGGGTAGTGTTGTTCTTTGCTGAGGCAAAAGAGCAGAGGCAGTGCCATAAACATGATGAAGGGAGGAAGGCGTAGTGCTAAAAATAAATGACACCAGTTGTTGCAGACTATGCTGCAGTAATCTGATCTGGCAGAAAAAGAAAACGGGATGAAGGGAGCTGACAAGTGTTTACATACCAGGGAGGGAGTAGGGGAGATCTTCTGTTCAAATGCATGTGGAGACAAGTGATCTCAGATCTGGTATTACATGTATGTCAGTCAGTCCAAGAGTCAGGGATCCAGTGAAAGAGTGCAATTCCAAATCAGTTCTCTACCATCAAAGTCTATTCTCTGCCTACAGGCACCTCCTTGCCCACATGAGGATGTCAGTCACAACTGTGCTTAGCCAAAGCTGGGTGAACAGCTGATTTTGAACTCCTCCCCAACTTGTTTTCTTTCATATTGCAGTACCACTAATGGTACTACTCAAATTTCAACTCAACCTATGTCAAAAGATGCACACATCTTAGAAAAAGCAGCATTCATATTTTATTTGTGTATTCTTTTCTGAATCCCCAGTCCACGATAAGTAAGGATTGAAGATTGCCAGGCACATACAACATGGGAATGATTAGCAAGTATCCTTTTCTTGCAGTGGGAAGCTGAAGGTTTATATGGTTCTTTTCTAAAACCAGAAAAAAAATATGTTAAAGTTTGAATAACCAAGATTAAAAAATAAATTAGCTGAGTTCAATATGTTTCACTATGAAGAGGTATGCAGAGATAAAATGATGATGCTGGTACTGTATTAACACCTATGGCCCCTCTACAGTATGGCTAAAACTATGTCTCCAAAGGAGCAGAACAACAGTTCTCCTCAAGAAACCCTGCTTAACAAGAATATTTGTCACAATTTTGATGAGGAAAAGGAATCATTTCCACCTATGCTCTAGAAAGTTCTAGCCTCTGGTACAGGTTTCTGTGTTGCAGTCTGGGTTATAGATGAAATGTTTCAAGGACCCTGCCTTCCTTCTCACCCTCCCCTGGCAGAGAGTTCCGGAAGTCCACTGTGTGCACTGTAAGCGAATAACTTTTTATCTGGCTTAAGATGATCTTTGACTTTCCCCTTATCTCTAGTACTGTGAGATTTACTGGACAGCATGCCCACATCCAAGTTACTCACTGTTGGGGTCTGCAGACAAGTTAGTTGACTTCAAAGACTTAGCCGTGTACCTTTAAGACAGCCACAAATTGTCAGGTATGTAAACAGGGTGTGAAGAATCGGAACTTAGAACCGCAGCATACGGGCACCTACAGCAACAGCAAATAGCAAGCAAGAAGAAGGACACAAAAACTTATCAGGGTCTAACACCTGCACTGTCTAAGATATATAAATAGTTTGTATAAACAATAAAGGCCATTTTGTCTGAACCCAGCCACGCAGACATAGTGTTTTTTCAGTCCACCTCGACCTGCATCACCACATCTCACCATCTTTAAGATGTGTCATATCATCCCTCAGTCTTCACTGCATCAGAGTCCCAGCCCTTCTAGCCCCTCCTGCTAAGCCTGCCACTCTGCCAACCTAGGCATTTTGCTTTCCCTCTTTCTGCGTGCTTTCCAACTACATTACGCCACTCTCAGGCTTCAGAGACCAGCTCTACACAGAAACTACAAGGTTTTATTAGGTGGCAAAATTAGGTTCTCTGCCATCAGGGTCCTTCCTGTTGTTGCCCAGCATCTTGTGGGATTTTTTTGGGCAGCCAGGAGGGTTTACTGAACTAAAGCATTGGAGAGAGCAAAGCTGTATCCAGAGACTTCAGGGCTTTGGCTGCAGAGAACTGGTAAGGAGAGAGGGTGTTCACAGAGCTGCTGAAAGCCCTAGCTGGTGTGTCCAAGGGCGTAAATAGTGGCTTATGTTGAGCGTTTGTGTACAATGAGGTAACAGCTTTGAGAGGGAGAAGAAACTTGTACCAGCTTTCATTCTGCATCTTCGTGGCCCAAAAACAAAGAAGTGTTTGCTTTGCTGTCTCTTCTGAAGAGGAACAGTGGCCTTGACAAAGGGTCACTGCTCAGGATGAACCGTGTTTTCTGTGGATAACATGTATTGGCTCAGATTGAAATGTTTTAAGGTGAAAATTCAAGAAGAAAAATAGATGCCAATATATAGACTTGAGGTGTTTTTCCTTCAGTGTTGAGACAACACATGTTTTTCAGCAGGGCTCTCAAATAGCCAGCCAGCTGGCTCACATGCTCAGGGTGAGTTGTCAGTGTCTGGCAATGTCCTGATGGATGACCTACTAGTGGTCAGAGGTTGGAGACTTGGTGTTCATGCTATGGAATTGCTCACAACCAGAAGTCCCATCCTCCCCTGTGGAACCACAGTCACTACTTCTTCACTGCCTCCTAGCCAGCATACTATGAAAGCAGAGTAGTAAAAAAACCCTGAACTCCCATTCAAATCACTGTAGTACACTCTTTGTAAAAGCGGAGTTTCATTAAAAGCCATATATCCCATAGAACAGCAAACCACCTTTAGCAGAACTACCAAAATGCCGATTATGATAAGTATTTCCTTCAGGAATGTCCCTTCTACTCGAGTTTCTTCATGAGTCCCAAGAAATCAGCAGGCTTCACTTACAATTTGCTGTGGAGCTAACAGTGTTTGTTAAATTTTGTGGTTATATGAAGCACTACTCATATTCCAATTTATCATTCACATATTTTTTAAATCTATTTCTCATCAAAACCCCTCCATTACAGGTGCACCTCAGGAAAGAGAGCTAATAAGCTGACATGATTCATGTAGTGAGGACCCGACACGTCCAGCCATTCTTTTCAAGTGCAGTTGGCATTAGTTAATATTTTCCACCTTTACTTTAGGTAATTTCCTAGTTTTCTATAGACAAGAAAAACATTTCAATAATGACACCCACAGCTCCAAACCACTACTTAGCACATAATGAACTAATTTAAACCAAGTCAATTTGATTTCAATTTTCCACCATGTGAAACAGATGCTTTTGCCAAGGCCAAAAGCTGGACATAAAGAACAGTAGCATGTGAGCACATTCCTATATAGTACTGTATTTTGAACAACATTAACTATAAAGTAAGAAAATAAATGAACTTATAGGCTTAACCACTCTTCATTTGCCATTTCATTCCAGGTCACTTCGCAGTACTAAAATTTTGCTTTTTGTAAAGTTTTGGTTGTTCGTTGTTTGTTTGTTTTGGTGATGAAAGTTCAGTAGCTGTTTGTTTTGTTTGTTGTGAAAATGTGGTTTTGTGCTAAAATGTTTGTAATGCTTTGATGAAAATATCAACATCTACAAGACTAAGCTGCTGAAATGCAACCTTTAAAATAAATTCCTGAGTAAAAACAGCACCTTTTTTTAGCATAACACATTCTACTTACATTTAAGCAATAATGACTGAAGTACCTAAGACAACCTGTGTCTGCAAAAGATGTGAGTCCTTTGAGCAATATACACATTAATGTATTTGCATTTCAAGCTTTTGTAGAATCTTTAGCACCACACAGCATCAAAGGCAGGGTTTAGATTTATTGACAAAGCCAAAATACACAACAATATCTCTCTAATACTGCCACATGTGGCTAGCAACAGGACTGTAATAACAAGCTCTTCATTTAAAAGCCGAGGCTCACTGTTTTTAAGTCACAGATTACACAGAGCACTTTCTAACACAACTGGCATGTCTTACCAAAAGGGAAGTGCTAGTTTAGGAAAACATTTGATGCTTTCAAGTTGGTGCTGATGGATGAGGACGTTCTCTTTGCTGTGCTTTTGGAAAGGGGATATGTATCCCCCCAGCTCCCTTCTGCTACTAGGGAAGGTAGGGCTGTATCCTAACAAAACCTTTGCTAGAAGAACAACAGTTTGGTTCCCAGGAGAGATAAAGAATTAATTGGCTGTCTAAGCAAACACAGCAGAAGTCTGTTAGCAACCCTGGATATATGGAAAATGATTGCCTGATTTGCTGTATGGTGCTTCCCTATTCCTTATCAACCCAAAAGCAGGTTCAGCTGTTTATCCTTGCTTTTATTGTCCAATAGCTAACTTTAAGCTGTTATTGAATGCAGTCGGTAAGTGAATTCAGATCCAAAAGAGCAAGCAAATCCACACAGAGCAAAAGTCTGAGGTGACAAAGAGCTGAGCACACCTATCACCTCACAAGGTCATTTAGACAAGGGGAAAATATTCAAGAATCTTCCTATAAAAATACATATATAACATGTATAATAATAAATACAGTCCTATCTAGTATGAACTGCAATCATCCTGTGTGGATACAGTGTGAACTCTGACACTGTGATGGACAGAAGTGTGGAAAATCACACGTTCAGCGGATAACAATCTAAAGTACATCAGTGAAACTAACCTCTGTGTACCTAATAAGTGGATTAGAATACACCATTGCATTGTTTTGACCCACATTTCAGCCTCGATATTTGCATCTGCTCTCACCTACTGCCTGTGTTCTCTGATCACCCAAGGACATGAATGCCAGCAGCCTTTGCTTGCCATGTTGCACCTCTCCAGTCCATTTTACTTCACATCCAGTACATGTATCAGTAGATGCAGGTCCACAAGTAAAAGCTAAGGTTGGAGTGATTGTGTTAATGCCATGTCTATATGATTTGTCATCTAGAGTTGTTTGGGCAGATGGCAACATAAACATAAACGTATAAGACATTGTTTCACATAGACACTTGTTGAGCACAATAGGAGCTGTGCTGGAGAGCCAATGTTCACAATGGCTGTGTTTCAGTAGTTTTATTTTGGACTAGCTCCTGTGATCTGGTTTTGTGCTAAATGACCATTAGCAGTGGGAATACAGTCAATGTGCTGCTAGGCTGTGTCTTCTGGTTTAGTTTAACTATAAAGGAATGCAGTTTGTGTGCCCTGAGACCAGTTAGTGATCTGAAACTCCATGTGCTAAGCAGGACTGATTGAGAGACTCTCTTGAAAATGCCTTCTTATCTAAACCAAAATGCTAATACTACCAAGTGGAACCAGAGTGGCAGCTCCTTTTGTGGGCCAGCAGTTCCTGATGCTGCAGGCATCCATGCTGCAGCAACTGAGAACTCATAGGAATAACGAGAGGTATTCATTTCATCAGACTGATGGTCTCCTCGCTGTTCTGGTTCCATGACAGTGTAAGTCTATGACAGATACTGACAAAATCAGCAGTCCTTCCTCGATATATGCTTAGTATATAAAGCATATGTTAAACAAAAAAATATGCTGCAAAACAAAAATTTCATGTACTCTGTTGTAAACTCTTTCTCAAAACAATTATGTATCTGTATGGAAGTTCAGGTCAGATGGCATCAGGTGATTCAAGTTGGGAAACAAGGTGCACTTGTTATTTGTGGAGTAGGTGTCAAGGGCAGCATTATTCCCAGGGGCAGGGAGTTACACTGATTTCACCAGAGCTACCACTACTTGTGCTAGACCTCAACATCTTCCAAAGACCAAAAACTGTACTGTGTGTTATAATGGTGCAGGAAAGGGTGAGGTGGAGACACAAGTAGGATAAATGGCATGGTGAGGCTGGTCTGCACGCACTTGACCTGTGGACTGTTGTTTCCATGCAAGCTTCCCTTTCCTGCTCTGTGACCAGCAGGTAACCCAGGTTTAGGTGTAGTTCCACCCAGGCTAGCTAGGTAGGTATTGCATGTTCCCCAGCATACCCAGGAAGCTTGGCAAAAAATAACGAGGCTGTTTTGGGGCTTTTTTCAGCATTCCAAATGAAACAATGAAGGTAATTATTTCTTTGATTTGTAAAATGATACTGAACTTGCCTCTAACTACAAGAACTACCTGGAGGTTTTCCCATGTTTGTTGGTTGGGTTTTTTTCTTTCTTTCCTTCAGGAAGGTATTTCAGCACAGCACCTTTAAAATACTCCTCTGCCCTAAGGGATTAGCCTTCCACTCCTTGGTCTGGTGAGGGTTCCGCTGGCTCTAACAAGTGCTTGCCTTGAGTTGGTGTTACTGACTGGGCCCTCAGTGCATAATGTAATTGGAAAAGGTGGATATACTGAATCTAATGGTCCATTTGCTGAAAAAAATAATAGTTTTATGTTTATGAAGACTATTTCAGCTGCATTAAATTCACCTGAAAAGAGAGACTGGGTGTCAAATATTTCACTTGATGTTCTTTAAACAATACAGATGATCCATATATGGTGTTTTAACGTTTTCATTGCTGTACTTTTTTTATTATTTCTAAAAAGTAATAAAACATATAAGAAAATGCTTTGTTTCATTTAATGAAAAGATTTTTTTTTCATATTCTACTGAACTGATTATTTGTTTTGTTTAGGTCAAGCAAAAATCTTAAAAAAAAACATTTATCAAGGAATTCCCTTCTGCACTTTACATTTGTACTCTTTAGGCTGACCAACATCAATGCAACCTCTTTAGAAATCTGCAAGTGTGAATGATCTCTTTCTGAATCCCACCTGTTGCCCAGATATCTCAGACAGCTGATAGATCTGTCACCATCAGCAGGTGACAGGGCATAAAAATTTCACCAACTGGTCCAATAAATAAATGTTGCATCAAACCAGATCGCGTGACTCTTCAGTTCTGCAGGTGATTTCTCCACAGAAAATTAATTTCTTGCTGTTTCGCTGTTTCACAGCTTTCAGAAGAGAAAATGGATTCTTTGGATGCTTCTTACTGGAATATATCTTATACCACTATGTCTCATCAAATGTTAATGTTTCTCATGCCAGAGAATCCCAAGTCACTTTTTTTTTTTTTTCTTTATTTTTTTCTTGACAGTTACCGGCCTGGAAAAGGGCCTTGAAATAATCTGTTTTCAATGCCTAATAACATACAGCTATGTCACACTAGAGTACAGGAAGACTCTTATGGGCAAAAAAGAAATTTAGTTAACTCCTCCATCAGGAGAGATGTCGGGAAACAAGACTTAACTACTGAGTTGCTTCCTGCTGTGGCTCCAGGGTCACAGGGGATATTAACCTGGGGCAGCCTCCTGTGTCTGACACAGACTAGGGATTCCAACTTGTTGCCCTCTGAGAGGGGTAGGTGCCGCTGCTCTCTCCTCTTCAGCCCTCTCTTGCAGGCAACAGAAACCAAGAGTGTGGTGAAGCACTTGAGGATCTTGCCAAGGCATTGGGCAGCAGCAGCAGCACCCTGGGGGGTCCCCAGCTCTCCCAGGAATGGCCAAGGGGAGAAGGGGATGAAGAAAGCACGTACTCCTGGGTGAGGTGGGGAAACACAAAAGTACTTGTTTCAAAACTGAAGAATGGGCAAAAGTGACTGCCCTCATGGCCACCCTCAGGAGTTGGACCCTCTTCGGGGTGTGAGGATGCAGCAAGGCATCTATCACCCAGCTCCTTTCACGGTGCTATGCTCTGTCATTTAGGGCATTTTGAGGTCTTACAATGGGACATCCAGCCTGCTATTCTTTCTCTTTCTTTGCTCAAACATAGCCATTTGGCTGTGAAAGTTTTGATGCATCCTGAAGTTTTAAAAATCAGGATTTTTGTCCTACTGCATTCATAAATATCACAACAAAAATAGCATAGCATTGCTTTCAGTGAACCATGTGTTTAACACTTCTTGTTTTCAAGCAAAATCCTCAGCATGCACTAGGGTTTGAAAACTGCTGTTGTCCTAGTTTGATATTTTGCTAGAGGACAAAAGCCCCTGATTCAATATTGTTTACCATTGATTTCATACAAAGAACTATACGCACCCATTTTTCTTTCTGGAGTCCAAAGGGAAGGAACCAGAGAAGAAAAAATGTTGAGTGACCATATGGGTTTAAATGTTCTCTTTCCAAGACAGTTAAGCATTCTTGAAGATCTTTATTCTAGATTATTAGGAGTCTGTAACTGCACCAAAAAAGTGTCAGAGACAGCTGACAGGGAAGATAAGAAACTGAAGATATCAGAGGTCATGAACATAGGTAAATAAAATATCAGCTAAATATGTTGGAAGGCCAATATGAAATTCCAAGAATATAACTCTGACATTGAAGGATTTCCTACTTCAAAATAATGGGACAACTTTGCTTCTAACTATAGATAAATGCAGGAGTGTAATCTGTGAAAGAAGTCATATATCAGGGCTAGCATTACATAAATCACAACCATCCTACTTCAGTCAGATTTAAACCAGAAAAAAAATCTAAGTCCATTTTGAAATATAATACCTAGAACTGAGCCAAGCCTCTTGCTAATGCATTCATTAATAATACTGGCCCCCTGCTTATTTAGGAACGTTTAGGGCCTCAAAGTTCCAGCTGGGTTGCTTCATATTGACTAGAAATATGTCAGATTGTAGAGTCTGTGATTGGATGCAAACTTTCACATGCATGTTTTCATTTGAACCCAGATAAGGATCGCCCTTTTACAATAACAAAATGAATGTCGTTAGGTACTATGTACTTCTAATTACTCACCTTTGCCTAGTATTCACTGGAAGTAATAGATGTGTCTCTCTGATTTTTGCAGCTGCCTTTGCAACCTTCTATGTATTCAGTGTATAACTTTTAGGTGCCCTTTTGAATGTGCAGAAATAAAAAACTAATGCAGCTGGCAGCAAAACCTCTAAAAGTTTTTGTACTTTTTAAATATGCCTATGATACTGAGGTCAGAAATATCTTTTCCCTTACAGTAAAGCTATACATATAAATGTCAGGTACTTGCTAATTCTCCTGTGAGGTCAAATCAGAGTGGCTCTCCTCAGTACATTTTAGCCTGAGAGCATTTGTCACTTTCGTTTCTTAATGAATGCCTGTATCTAAGGTAGATGTGTGGCACTTGCAGAATGTGGCATGCTCTTTTAGATTGCAGACAGATGTGCACACATCTTCCAAGAGGCCAAATCCTTCCCACTTAATTCAGGGTAGATTTGCCTTGTGGCTTTGCCCCTGTGCTCCTAACTTAATTTCTATCCTAAAAACCTGCTACAGTTCTTAGCAAACACCTTCTGCTCACCCTAGCTTGTTGGGGCTCAGACCACGACTCTGGATGCATCAGGGAAAGCAAGGTGATCAGTGATTGTTCTTCACTGCCTCCTCCTGGAGTCAGCAGAATAAGCAGAAGCAAAAGACAGCTAGGGAAGATAGAAATCTAGGATTGTCTTTTCCTTTATTCACTGGTGTGTCTCTGGAACAAAATCATTAGAAATGGATGGGAATAATGTACCCCACTGAAGGTACCCATACCCTTTCTTGGGGCAGAACAAAAAGCTGAGTAGAAAGCTTGGCTCAGACGATCCCCTGGGGACCGTGCAGCCATGCTCTGCCCAGTCTGCAGTTAGACTTGCTGCTCTGGCCACCCAGCCCCAAGCAAGGAAACCACTTGCAGGCAGAATTGCACACATCAGTCTGTTGGCTTTGCTCAGTTTCGCGGCAGCACTGTGATCGCTGGCTTGCCAGTGGAGTAGGCTTTGGTGCAGCTGAAGCATGCAGCTCTCTGTGTGCAGGGCTCTTCCTTATGAGCCTGGTGCAAGCAAATGTTGGAAAAGAAGTTCTGGAAGTGCAGTGCATTCATAAGTTGGGTAGAGGTGGCTCAACTGCCTCTTGGGCCTCTTGTCCATGGGAGGAGGAAATCACTGCAGTCTGTGCCAGTTTAGCTAGACCTGCGCTGAAGACATCTTCAAAATGAATTTTGTGTTTTTGTGTGCACCAGCAGGTATGGTGGGGTGGAATGTGCAATGCTCAAGTCAAAACACAAGCTTAAAACCCAACCTAATCCAGGGCAGAGCTTCCTGCGATGCTGTAGGATACACAGCTGTTCTTATGAACTCTACCTTGCTTTAGTGCTAATAGCTTTAAAACTTTCTTTTGTCTGCATTGAGCTTATTTGCAGGTCCAGTCCTGAATCCAGTCCTATTTTTGTTTAGCAGGCAAGTCTTTTGTTGAGGGCTGTTCTGTTGCAGAGATGACAGTGTGTTGGTGCTTATTGCTGTTACTCCAGTCAAGATGATTTTGTCCAGAATAGATGGTTCCCTCAGATCTTTGCTCACAGAAGTCATCTGACGCAGGGAATTTTTACTTTTTAAATCTTTTGAAAAAAACATTCAGCTAATCTTCTGGGCTCTGGTTCAGGAAAAGACACCTCTAATGTTAAACATATGCTTTGGAAGTGTCATTTGAACCAAGAGATCTGAAATATATGTTTCCATAAAAGACTGTAATTAAATGTTGTCCTAGATAGGAGTGTGTTCTGGATTTGGGCATTAATGAGGGTATCCAGGGACAAACAATACCTACTTTTTAACTTTGCGTTAGCTCTACGTTACCTGCTGACAAAAGCAGTCCTTACACATGAAGGAAAGCAGTGTTAATTATAAATAGCCAAAGGTGTAGCTGCACCTTGCTGTTTTCAAAGAAATTATTTGATTTAGGGCCTTAGTTGTGTAAGGTCTTTAGTGTTTGCTTGCAAGACCTTAGTCCTTCCAACAATCACTGCGTTCAAGAGCATTCAGTGCTTTGCAGGATTAGGCCCAGCCACACAATTTCGGAAAATCTCTTTTTGATGCTTTGAGGCTATATTTGAAGTTCATAGCATTATTATTATTGTTGTTGTTGTTTATTGTTGTTATTATTGTTGGTATTATGATTATTAATGCAGGGAGCACAGCCACTTCAGGCACATTCATACATCTAAAACTGAGACGAAGACAAGGTTTTCCAGGGTTTAATAGAAGGTTCCAATTATTTCTTTTTAGTATGCATGACTTTGAAGACAAAGCTGTTGAACATATTTTTGGGCTGTGTCCACAAACACACGTGGTGAGGGCAGTATTTGCTGCAAACTACCTGCAGCAGCGAGCGCATGTGCTGGAGCGCTGGAGGTGCCAAGTCACTGGCCAGTATCGCCTTTCTTTCGCAAAAAGAAGTCTCCCAGGTCCTTTAACTGCAGGCATCTGTCACATGATACCTCCAACGGTCTTCCAAGTGTCAGCTGTAACATAACACTTCTCAGCTAAGACAGTAAATTGCTCTAAATTTAGCAGGAGCAAGACACCTGGCTCTATACCAGGCCTGATAAGCAAGAAACAAAAGATAACCAAAAGAGGGAAAAAATTTAAAAATTGGATGTCAGGAAATCTTTTGCAGAGTATTTTTTTGTTGTTGTTGTTTCCTCTTTTGGACTTATTTTTGCCGTTTTCTCATCAGGTGTGCTGATGGGAACCGATCGTGCGCCAGCCCGATAACTGCCGCGGAAGCCCGAGCCGTCGGTCGGTCCGTCGGTCGGTCCGTCCGCCAGCAGGGCCAGCGGGGCAGGCGGGGGGAGAGTCCCGCCTGGAATGCAGCCGGGGCTGAAAGCTGACACCCGCTCGGTGGGAAAGGGCTGGCGAGCAAAGGCTGTCTCCACGACAACAGAGTATTTTCCCTGTGATGCATTTACACAGTGGGGTTAAACTTCTGTGAAAGCAACAGCTGTTGTAAAAACATTGTATTAAATATGCTTAGGACTGTAAAACGCATGCTCCTCGTGTTGCACGTTGCTCGAGAGAAGTGTGGAAACCTGCGGTATGTCTGAGGGAGAGTTTCTGCTCTCTCAGAGGCTGTTTTATAAACGTCATGCTCCATTTTCAACTTTTTCCTGCTGAGAGAGCTGCTGCTTCAGACTGTGTCTCTCTAAAGTTGACTTTCAAGTTCAGAGTTAATGACTAAATCATGGCTGGGCCTATGCCTTACTTTTACCCCTTTAAATTGTCCCGTTTGCTGGGAAACTTGACTTCCACTCTGTGTGCTTGTATTTGGGCATAGGCAGCTACAAATGAAGCCTGCTGGTCCTCGTACTATCCATACATGTGGCCCAGCTCTCATCTGCAGTTCAGGCTCATCAACACTAATATTTTCCACCCCCAGAGAGTAAATATCCAGTAACGTTTACCTGTTACAGACTTTGCTAACCTATGGGCAGAAACTTCCCATGTAGATAAAATATTACCAGGTTCGAAAATCGGAGGCTGGCACAGGCCAAGGATTGCTTCAGAGCTGTTCTTTCACTCTCATTTTGCAATTTTTAGAGGCTTTAAAACCATTATGCAGTTTTCAAGTCAAGAACCAAAGAGCCAAATGCTAGAAGAGCCTCATCCTGTCCTACCCTCTGTGAGTGGGACCACAGGGACACAATGGCACAGCTACAGAGATGCCCAGTGAGCCTCTTCAGGCACTGATATGATGTCTGTATTTTTGGTCCTTTCCATGCAAACTTTATAAAAGCTGTAAAAGCCTATAGCAAAGTGTGTTTGCATCACTTGTTTAAATTTCTGCCACCTCTTCTCTTCCTTGCTTGGGGTTTAGTTTTTGCTGGGGTGAGAATAAATTTCCTGCTGAAAATCTTTTTGTGCTAGAACAAATTACTTCATGTGTCTTTTTAGTAAAGTTTACTTTATGTAATAAGAGATGGACTGTTGGATGGCGATTCCTCTCCTTAAATACCTACTATACTTCCAGAAAGTCAGAGTTAGGAGACTGATACTATATATAGTCTAGGTTTATTTAGAATTTTCTGTTTCACTGCATTGGCTCATTTATGCTCAATTCTGTCTTTTCACTAGTTTTTGTCTTCTTTTTCAGACAAAAATGGCTGGTGAGGGTGTTCCTCCTCTCCCAGAGGTGCTCAAAATAAATATTATATGAACATTTACTGAATTTTCAAGCCTACTGGGTCTTAGCCCATTTGAGCAACGTGAACCTGCCCATCCCTAGCAATAATACTAATAGGAAATTACTCTTCCACCCAAATCAAGTTTCAACATCTGGAGATAGCTTGTCCTAATGGACTTGGCAATGGTGCCAAAAAAGCTTCTCCATCCTTCACCCAGCAGCTGCTGTCATCACAACAGTCCAGCTCTCACTGGGATGGCTAAACATTTCTTCAAAGTTGTTTGAGTGTGTTTCAGGAATCCCAGGAAAGAGGGCTTGAGACAAGGCTGTTATTTGCACATGTGAACCCACAAGTATGCCAAAGAGGGGAGCAGGAAAATATTGCAAACCCCATTCTTCCCCACCCTTTAAAACATACTCAACCAATTAAAATAATCAGTGTAAAGATTTAATTTTGACCATATGAATGCATGTGTGGGAAAAACTTGATGATTTAAAATATGTCATGTTTTGGAAAAGATCATTCAAACACATGCCTGAACACATACATATGAGAGAGAGAGAGAAAAATCTCAATATCTGGGCTTGATTTACTTCCATGCCCTTGAAGGTACAAACTTCACATATATTCCACATCTGTTGGAACCTGGCAGAACAGGAGTTGTGGGCTTTTTACTGCTGCCAGAGTCCACGTGTATTGGATTATGCTGTCCTCCCACTTCATGTTAGAGACTGGATCTTCATGTGTAGTTGAATGTCTGTCTGAAAACACAAGACCCATTCATCTTCAGTGGGAAAAGCATGCCTAAGCTACTTCAGCAGTTTTGAGAATCTCAGCATAAATAACTTTAAGATATTGGAAGTGAAAAGGTTGTCTTCACTGAGACAGACAAACCCACTGATTTCTGCTGAAGCTTCAGATGTTCAATACTCCTAAGGTATGGCTTTTTTAGGCAATAAAAAGACCAGCCACTCAAGAAAAGCCTCTCAGTTTTGGAAGCCAAACTTCCCCAGGAGGAAATGAGGCTTTTGTAATGCTCTTTCAAGAATTTGGCTAGAGGAACAGGGTGGGCCGAATGTCTGTTCAATAGCAGCTGGGGTGTGGAAATATCTTTTTTTAAGTAGCACAAATGACAGCACCTTGCCTACTTTGATTTGTGGCCATTCCAGATTTTGAAGACATTTTCCCTTCCATCTCTCCTTGATTCCTCTATCCCCACAAAATACACAGCAATTAGAGAAACATCTTAAAGTTCAATAACCAGAAGGCACCACAGTGCCCTCATTACCAGAGGGCTCTC
The DNA here is from genome assembly GCF_015220075.1 of Falco rusticolus. Taxonomy (NCBI): domain Eukaryota; kingdom Metazoa; phylum Chordata; class Aves; order Falconiformes; family Falconidae; genus Falco; species Falco rusticolus. Next base: position 40,898,136 of record NC_051210.1, on the reverse strand, counting down.
AACAGTGAGGATCATTTTATTTACTTGAAATCCTTCCAACATAATTTTTTTTAACTTTGTTTTTCAATATTTTCTCACAACCCCAGAGGTTAAGGGCCAGATCTTCAAACAGAGCCTGTGACTGGCAGTATCTCAATTTGCAAGATGGAAGAGGAAGGGATTCTGTCTCCAGGGGGAGGCAAAGAATGGAAAGCACTTAAAATTAAGGGACATTTTGAACTAGCCCCTGTGTCTAGGTCTCTCGCTTCTCAGCTGAGCTGTTAGTAACATCATTACAATATTATTCTTCAGCGGAAGGGTGTGATTTTGTTGGCTGTCATGCTGCTTTCGGTAGAAGTCAATGGAAGATTCACCACTGCAATAACTGTAGTTTAAAACTCTGCATTACGTGAGTCTATGATTCAGGGGAGTAAGAGACATGTTTTTTTTAAAAAATGTATGTTGATACTGACAGTGACAATATATATGTTCAATCAAAGAAAAGTTTTCAAACAAGTGTATCTACAAAAATTAAGTAGCTGATTCCCAACAAAGCCAAAGTCTTAATTCCATGATGAACCCATTATCCCGGTCTCAACCGGTACATAATTCTTGGTTTTATATCAGAAGAAGGGCATTGTACTTTTCTTAAGCCCCAACCTATATGAAATCCTATTGTTACAGCATTCAGCACAACAATAACCCTTTGGAGCGCTCAAAATGCCTGGCTGTCAATTAGGTTACTATAAGGAAGGAACAGGACATTGTTTACATCACAATGCAGCATCAATGAAGGTATATACATTAGTCAGATGAATGAATGCATTCTGCTGTGTTTCAGTAAGCCCAGCGCAATCAATGCAGATACAATGAATATCAAGCAGATCTCTTGTAACAAGACTGTGCAGGTATCAGCTGCACCATAACGTGTTGCTCAGTATAACTCAATACATGGCGTGCTCTGCAGATGGGCAATGTTTTGGAGCTCTTTGCTTCAGGGGAAGACTATAGATGGGAGGAGGGGGTTCGAAGATACCTAACAGCCTGGCACTGACCCATTGAAAAAAGGAAGCAGTTTTATACAGCCTCACAATTTGCCTTTGTTATTAGGAAATAAATCAGCCTTTGTTTTTTCTGGACAAAGTGAAGGAATGTCATTATGACTTATAAATTGTGTAGTTACAAAACAATCAGGAAATCTTCCCATTTAAATCTGAATAACTTTAATTGTTTGGAATTTAAACTTTAGTCTATTGAGTGAAACAAATGCTTAAATAGAGCTCTTCATTGAAATTCTGAGTTTGAGCTAAAACCCACATAAAAAAACGTGTGAGGCTGGTTAAAGACTGAGCAAATCTTACAGTTACATCATTTAATACCTTTTAACTGAAGATGAGACAAAACCCAGAAATGACAAAATGGCAAATCAGTGTGGATGATAGTGCTTTATTTATGCTATTGCAAATGCTTTGTGTTATCTCCTGTTTCATATCAGTATAAAGTTCCCTCTACTCTGCCTGGAGTCTCAGCCCTGAACACAGTGGTGCATTAGTAGTTAGTACATTAAGCCAAAACCACTGAAGTCAAACATACACAGACTTCCTTGCTTGCTCAGGGAATAATATCAAACATTTTTATACAGTGCTCACTCCCAAGTTAGTGAAGGTTGTCCAGAGAAATTGTTATGTCATTAGGATAAACCTCTCTGACTTGATGACAGCAAGGTCAAGTAAAGCCTAGCAGAAGAAATGGTACAGTTTTTGAGAAACGGACAGAAGTATTGTTCTTACTTTGCAAATAAGTAAAAGTAAAGCCTCCGGATAAAAAAACCGCCCTTTTGTCACTAGACAGATGAGCTGGCATCACTGATCTGGCAATTGGAGCTGCAGGCTTGGAAATGATCTGTGAATAATCTCAGCACTGTGATAGCTATGATTTTATTGGTGTTTTCATGGTGTTAGAGCCTCGCCACTTCTAGAATTTCCTTTTTCCAGCCTTTATCTCGAGCTAAGCTCCACCCCTCATGGATTTTCACACTGTCCCTTCTCAGAGATGACCTCTTTTCCACCTCTGACCTCTTTCAGAGTTTTCACCCTTGCTTTAACAATTGATTTATGATGTGCCCGTGAAAGGGTCAAGCCTACTTTTACGGTTTGCTTAGAATATTTCTTTTTTGGGTAGATACAGAAGTGGTGCTTAATAAGTGCTAAATAAATAAACTAAGGACTGGAGACAGCTTCCCTTTTCTGCTAACTACTAGACATCTCTAAAACTCTTTGTAAGAAGTGTTTACCAAGTCTTCAAACAAATTAACTGATAACTATAATCATTTTGTGCCTAATGAAATGTGTCAAGGGTTTAGGATTTCCAAAAAGAGTAATTTCAAATTAAGTTGTCTCACAGTTCAGTGAAAAGGCAACCGCTAAAGATAATTCAAGGACTTGTATATATAATGGACAGGAAGTCTATTTTTCTTTTAGTTTGACAGATCGATCTTCCGCAGGGGGGGAAAAAACACCAAAAAGGCAAGAAGGCTACTAGGCATAAACTTTCATTGCCTCCAGCCTCCCTTAGCCAAAACCCCTTTTCACCTCTCTTCAGGTGAATTCAGGACTGCAGGATCAATCAATCAATCAATCACCTCAAAGGCAGATTTTGTACTTCTGTTTCTTTTGTTCATTACTCTTTACATGCACCATAATTTATTATGCAAATTAATTTGTGGTATTTTATGTGGTTTCCATCATTCAGTGTACCTAAGAATAATAACTATATATTTAGATTTTTAAAAATCATTTTGGTATTTTTGTGGTATTTATGAAGCCATAAGCAAATACAAACTAGATGACAATGCTTATCCTTCTTGCCACCGATCACACCACACATGAAACAATTTGGAGATATGAAGAGTTTGTTTTGAAGTTCTCTGTGTCTAGTTGAACTGCACACTAACATTTTCTCTATAAACTTTGTCACATGTCTCTTTCCCCAAGTTCAATGATACCAGATGGTGTTTTACAGATGCCACAAGATACATTACCTTGGTTTCTTAAATGTGCTGAATTTTTTTCCTGTCTGTTAGAAACTTGATTTACTATCCTGACAATTTTAATAGGGAAAGAGACAGAGGTTTATTGCTAAATTTTTCTCATTTCCACGTTTCCTTGAAACGTTACCAAAGTGGAAAGCCTGCCAAGATAACACCTAGCACTCTAGTTGGCTTGAATAAAGAAGTTCAGAGAGGCCAAATTTAGGTGACCTTTCTGTCTTTGTCATAAAAAGAAATATATTAAAATGTTATAGTGCTTGCATGGTTTTGAAGCATAGCCACACGCTGGGAGCTGGACTGGGGCGGCACCAGGTGAACAGGTATGGTCGTAAGGTCTCACTCAGCCTTGCTGGCAGCATGCTCACTGCTAACCACCGGTGCAGGATCAAAACGCCCAGTTCAGTCCGTGTCACGCCTGCCCCCTTGCCGGAGCCAGAAGGGAAGGGGATGCAGTTTTGTTCCCATCCACCCTGCCTAGGAAGAGCACAGAAGGATCACACGGAGCAGAACAGACAGTTTGAAAGAATCATCTCCCAAACACAAGGGCTGCTGTTAGGGTTGGACACTGTCTGCCTTGTCACCATTTACCTGTGTAATAGCCAGGCACAACGAAGTCTATTCATTAAAGGCCCCACTCTGTGCTCCTTTGGCATGCTTAACACTTCCGCTGACTACAAGAGCCTTCGGAGTGTTCAAAGGATAAAAGACTGAACACTATTTATAGTTTTGCTGCTGTTAGGAGGGTGGCTGAAATCCTAAATTCCTTTCTCAGCCCATGCTCAGTCCTTGAACTGAATGAATAGTAAAAATAAATAAATAATAACCATGAAAATGATGACCAAATGAAAGAACTGCCTTTGTTTCTGTCCTGTACGTGGAGCGGTGTCACTTGTTACATGCTGGTGTTTGGAAAGTGGCTTTTGATCTTGGAAGTTTTCTGCTCATTTTAGTCCTTTTGCATTAATTCTCCTCTAAATTTATCTATATGAAGCAAATTATCCTTTCTTCTTTTGCTCAGCTCATTTAAGCCTGTAGATCAGCAAGCAGATAGGACAGCAAGTAAAAGAGTTGGAAAAAAAGTTTACCAAAAAACAAAAAAAAGGAGCTGAAAATACTTACAAACCTTGACTACACTTGACAAAAACCAGAAGTGGCCTGTGAACTATCCATTAGCTGAAAAGCTGGTATAGATCAGTGTCACTGCAATGAAGACAATGGTGGTTTGTCAGCTGAGAAGCTGGCCAAGTGGACAGAAAGAAAATGGTCTTTTCCTGTTAAAGAGTTTAACCAGCTCACTTCCTCCTTTCAGAAAACTTCTTTCCACTGCCTTCAGTGGGAAGCTTTAACTTGGGAATATTTTGAGTGTTGGTGAATAAACACTATAAATACATTTCTGTGTAACTATGTCAATAATGTACTCAAGTATTAAAGCCTAACTGCACACGTTTAATATTGTCATTGCCCCTCTTTCTATGCTATAGCTGCTTTTCAACAGCACTTTTAAGCAGAGAAATTAAAAATCCATATTCTGAAACCTGGGGATAAAGGCTTGTTGAAAGGTTTCCCCCTCCATGCCTGGCAGGAGCGGTGACTGAAGCTTTACCATCCTTCTGAACTGGGGTTTCAAACTTCCCTCATTCGATCTCAACTGAAAAAACTGTCCTTGACATTAATTGTATTGGACTTTTTCTATGGCTAACAGTCTGAACCTGGTGCACAACATGAGAAGCAGTACGGGTACATGTTGGCAACGCTACCAGCAGCCACCTAGCCTCTGCATGCCAGGAATTTGTGTTTGCCTAAACATAACTTGATCGAATCTGGTAAGTCTCCTGATCTGGAGAATTAGGAACAAACAAAAGCAGAGGATTGTAACAAGAATGAAATAGCAATCATAGGTATTAATGCTGTCATAGACATGTCCTAATTGCAGCAATAATGACATATATAGTAAGCTTCTGTTATGTTCATTTGTAGCCTTCTGAAATATTCTTAACGGAGTGTGAAACTTTCCATGCTTAGAAGTTCGTGCAACCTATTAGACCCTATGGAGTTAGCAGAAGAACAAAGGCTTGGGACATGAGCAGACCTGATCTTTAAGGTTCAGTAGGGTCAGAGCAGTGCCCTATGAGCACCTCACCACCACCTATCAGGCAGAGGTCACCAGCCCTGCAGTACTGCAGGTGGCAGGGATCATGCGCCCACTTCCACACCTGCCTCAGGCAGGCAGCCAGACCAGCCCAAACCACTTCCACCAGCAGTTTAAAGTGAACTATCCCATTCTGCCTGAAGGGGAGGAGGGAATTCTCACCAGTTACTTTTCACAGGCAAGATGTTTCCATAGTGCCTACTAGCCAAGGCATGTTACTGATCATGAAGAGCACCCAAAATTTGCAAAGCCATCGTTTTGTGTCTTGAGCAAAGGAGGCACCCTACTGCATCTCCTCCACCCAGTCTACCTGAAGACAGTGTGGAGACACCTGCTAGCTTCTGCTCCTCCACCTTCCTTCAGAGGGGGCGGTCCCTGTCCTCCAAGAAGCAGCAGGCCATACTGCTGAGAGAGGAAGGATCTCATGTTTTACAGAAACACCAGAGGAAACTGCAAAGGAGTTACAAACAGCAGCAGGAACAGGAACTCATCTCTCCTCCATTCCAATTATCTCACCTCTTGGGCCAACAGAGATCAGAAGAACAGAAGCAGCTATGATCTCCATGGATCTTGTTTCCTCTTTGGACTTCACTAAGGTAACCTAGGATGTGGCACAGCTGGCTAGGCATAGAAGCAGCATCAATCTTGTGAACAAGCGAATGGTGTCCTGAGGGGGCTCTAGGAAACCCAAAGCAACATGGACCTTCAGAGTAAAGTTCTACCATACTGCTGGTGACACACCCTGGCTTGGATTGACGATGGGAACACTGTATTGGGTACAAAAAACCCCTGTAAAGAAATACAAATTTTCTTCAGAATTTTCAGTGGAAAATATACTTCCCCAATATTTTGGTCTTTCCTTGTAAAGAGTTTGGTTTCAGCTAAAACAACTACTTTTTTTTTTCTCTGACATTTTCTTTTTTTTTCCCAAAAGTGAGACCCAGAGAACTCCCCATGGAAATCAGCTGGTATTTTGAAACAAGGTATGGACCTGCAGACAGCACTGGAGGCTGGTGGCAAAAGACTGTAGATCTTTGAAACAAAACTCCCCAGAATATGGACTAATATAAATACAGGGAAAAGCTTTATAAGTAAGGGAAAGCCCACAGACCCTTTTCCCCCTCTTCTGCCTTCTGCCAGTTTTCCCACAGGAGGACAGGAGAAGACCCTGAGAGCAAAATTTGTCCCACCGCTAGGACTGAATAAAGACTACTGTTCTGGGCCCATAATCTTATTGTTATAGGGCCAAATCCTGGCACCGCTGACCCTCAATGAAACCATGTTTATTTTAATGGTGAGTATAAGTCAGGTCAGGAATTGACACACAATGTAAAACTAAAGAGTGATCTTGGCTCAGGTCCTAAATCTTCCTGCAGTTTTGCATAGCTTTGCTATCATGATAAATGGTTGATCTTCGTGGAGGAAAGAATTCAGTTTCCAATAAGATGCTGAGAAAGAATTATCAGTTCAGCTCTTTCTGCAATCAGTTCCTACTTGAATACCATTTCGGTAAAGCATAAGGATATGTTGTATCATGACTGTCCTGCTGGAATTAATTTTTAAAAGGGAAGAAAAAAAAATTGTTTTTAAGTTTGGGGTGGGGTGGGGGGTAATGTGAATTTCCTCTTAAAACATTCCTATCATGCTGCTTCATATTCATTAATTAGTCTGAGGTTTCCCTCGTGTTTAGTTTACAAAGCCACTTAAACCCACGTACCCATTTAACATATTTATGACCCCAGTTTTCTTTCTTTTCTCTGAGACTGTACCGTAATTGTTCTCTGGACTCAGGGACTGCAGAGTGCCTTCACTGATGAAAGGAGACAACATAAAGAAGGAAATGAATGTGTGAGGGATGAATACCTTCCACAAAACAACTGGGTGCAATTTGGCCCATGGCCCCGGGGGTCACTTTAATAGAGTGGAGCCTCAGTCTCTATTGAGTGTATGGGAGACTATTAACTCTTAACAACTCAGTCTCAGGTTATTTATTTATTGCTTAAATGATTTGTTATTGCTACTTGAATTTAATATACCCTCTGGGAACTGAGATGGCAGCATCATGTTACAGAAAAACTACAAGTTATTTTAAAACTGTGATTGAGTTTTTATGAGTACCATAAAATCTTTCTGAACAAATAACTTACCGTTAGTCAGAAACTTCAGCAGGAAATCTGTAAAATTACAGATTTATTAGAACAGTACTATATTTGTGTGTTTCTCAGGGAAAGAGGGTTAAATATTTGATGCTTCAAGTATTCATTTTATTATTTGAATGTAATAATACTTAAATAGCACCTGATGTTTTCAAAAGGCCATATAGATACAATATTAACAAAATAAATCATTCCTTTCACCCTGGGAATACCTCATGTTCAGGGATCTAGACTGGTGCACACCTGTTCAGTATGAATGTTTTTTCAAACAACTGCAGGGTATCTGGAATAATGATAAATCTCCACACCAGTTCCGATAAGTGGACTAGTGTTCTGGGTATATTTGCAATTAGTGTTTTTTTCCATCCTTGTCTATGTGCTGCTCTCCCCTCTGAAAGGTTGTATTGGCGCACTTCTTTATATCAGCCACTTTCCCTTTTGCTTTTCTAATCATTACAGTCAATTAGACAACTTCCAAACCAAATAGCACATTTTAGGGGGGCGGGGCAGGTGAGGGGCAAAGGAAGGGAAGGAGGATTGAAGGCATCATGAAAAGCAGAGGGAAAAATTAAATGCTCAGAAAAGTAAGGGGAAAATAACAGTCCTGCATAAAGAAGGTTAAAAACTAGGTTTAAAACCAGGAAGAATAAATGTCAGCTTTAGAATTGCTGTAAGGTGGGTATCTGTTCCTAGTTGTTTCAAATAGTGGACCCAGAGTTCTTCACTAGAAACACAGAACTGCAGAAACAAAGGGATCTCAAATTAACACCTTGCTGCTTGAAATCCTACCATGTCCTTACATAAAGAACATTCTGTGTTAGATTTTCTCTTCTTGAAATGGAATGGTCAAATCTGAATACAATACAAATGTTCAGATTATGTGATTGATACACAGAATCCTATACAAATACTTATACCATACCTTTTCCATTCTTATTATAAACCAGATAATCAGCTTTTCTGATTATTTTAACATATTGCTCAGATATCGGTTACCTGCAGAAAATCTAAATGGTGCATACTCATTGCCTTTGCTCCTTTGGATTCTAGAAGTTTATAAAAGTACGATTTGCATTAATTCTGTGGGTTTCAATATGCTTAATTCATCTTGATCTCAGTTGACAACTAATGAGTAGTACGTGATTAGATACAAAGACTTGCTTGCAGGATTGCTGGCTATGTCATCTTATGTCTACTTTCTTACATCTCCAGTCACTAAAGCATAGTAGTTAAAACTGCTTTTTACCCTGAATGAAATTCAGACTTCAATGGAGTTATCTTTCAGACTTCCCCCTGACACCAAGAATTGTCAGAATTCTAATTTTACCCTTTGGGAATTTATGCACTGATAAATAAGAGTGAAAACATAGTGGTGTCCACTTGTTTCCCAACCTGATCTTTCAGCAGTCTTAAATGTTCTTTGCTTCTGCTGGCTCTTGCTGGCACTCTGATTGCCCCTTACTCCTGCAAACACATCCCTTGGCCTGAGAATAATCTCACCTGATTTCACCTAGCCAATGGAAAAACTGTGACATTTCTTGAGGGTACTTTGTATTATTTATCTTAGCTATGTTCCTGACAGTGGAATGAGCCATCTTCCAGGTATGGGTGTACCTTTCTATTTCTAGACTGGAAAGGCTCATGTATCACTTATATTAAATGTTTCTGAGACATTTATGTTTGGTGAGATTAATTTCACTTCAGGTGTCCAAAGAGATGTACACAGAACATGAGAAACATGCAGTTAATGACACCTGTCCTATGGTCATCCAGCTTCATAGTCTAAGACGGACACAGATGGTGCAAGGTTCTTCTGCCTTCCTGTCAGCTCGCTTGTGGGTAGTCTTTTCATCTCCTGCAGTTCCCGTCTGACATTTCCCAGCTTCTGCTGTGAATGCAGCAGCATCCTTGCTTAACTGGCTTATTCTCCACATGTAATCCTATATACCACACAGTCCAATGCTCTGAAACATAAGCTTCATGTGAAAAAATGGTCTAGGGTCATTCAGCTACTTTTTATCAGAAGGCAGGATGCTCGCTGCAGGGCAGAGAACTGCAATAAGACAAGGCAAACTGGGGAGAAAATTAAATTTCATAGAAATGAGGAAGTCTTCATTATAATGAATGGATATTTAACTGGCACAGGTCTAAACAACCTGAAGGCTTGGACCTAATGCAGTTTTACTTCCAAGTATGTGAATATTTTTCTTAGAGCAGTAGTCTGGCTTCACTAACCCTCCAAAGAAGTCTGGGCCCAGAAAATGAAATGGTCCAATGGAGTACAATACTTCACAGGAAATTTAGTTTCCTCAGGCTTAACATACTGACTAGAATTTAGGGCAGAATTTCTGTCCAGAAGTGAAAGGTGAAAGATTCACAGGCAGGAAAGCCAGCCTGTAACCACAAAAACTGACTTTGCCTCCTTTGAGAGTCTCCTCAGACACATGAACCTTCACTACGATTGCAGCCTGGCTGAAAAGCCAGAATTCACTAGGCATCTTCTGGGGGCAAAAATACTTCCAAGGAAGCTCTTCTGATTAGTGCTGGAAAAACACCAAGGAGTTTGGGAGACTTCTTTGTGTAATCTGAGCTGCAGAGGGATGCCTAATCTATTTAAAATGTCCCCTATACCTGCAATCTTCTCTCTCCCACCATCATAATCTCAGAGCTTGCTCAACTCAATCAAAAGGCCTCTTAAAACTCATGTTCTCTCATGTGTTGGAAACCTGCTCAGAAGAATGGTGCTTTTACCATTAAACACCAGGATAATTTTTCAGGCAGCCTCCACAATTTCTTTCTGCAACCCAGGAGAATACCTAGACTGCTGCATCTATTTTAAATATTGTTGCATGCTGTGTCTGGCTGAAGCTTATTAATGCCAAATGTCTTGATTTTTTTTAACATTAGCATGTTAATTTTCAAACAGACTCCAGCATCTTTAATTAGTCTCTGTTTGTGGAAAATGCATCAATAACAAACTGTGACTACTTAGTTACAATTTCAAAAAAACATCTAGTATAATACTTTAAATATGTATTATGCATTAAATTTAAAGAATTTTCAGGTGAGTAGAAACACCATATAACTATACAAAAGTTGTACGATAGTGTTCATATTCCATTTTCAAATAATTTAACAATACATTGCTTAAAGTTATCACACCACACTCTGTCTCCGATTCCCAAATACCTGTTTCTCTGTGACATAAATTGCTCTTTGTTCCATGGGATAAAAAAATTTGAACATTATGATATACCAAATGGCTGTTCCACGGTCAGAGTGCTTCCTTAACATGTGTATCCATAATTCTTGCAAATTTTTCAAACATGACCTTTCTTTTGTAGCAGAATTTATGAGCTGTGGTGTGAGAGTAATTTTGGAAATTTCTTAACATTTTAAAGTTAGGATTTTATTGGACTTCTTACCAACATAAAACTTTTTAGACTGGTCCTTTTCCTTCACAACCTGTGCCCTGCATTGACAGTGCCAGCAGTGTTATAGCCTGTGATGATGACAACTAAAGTAACAGAATAGATTTCTGTACCCAGCTGGTATTAACTCTGAGTACTTTACTTGTCTTTCCAGGATTTATACCAATTTTCAATCCTGTAAAGAAACAGGCAGTTCCCATGTATTCGTAATGCAATGGCTTTCATTTCCTGCATCTTTAGGGGAAAAAAGCTACCCTAAAATGAAAGAAGCCAGATGGTTTTACTACAATTGTACCAAGGAAGAACTGATTTTAAGTGTTAGGCCTTACTTTTAGCTAGATACTTACCTACATATATTCTGTTTTTAAAGCATTAAAATGGAAAAGTAACTCCATATAACTTTCCTGCAGACATGAAATGAAACAACTGTTCTGCTACTTGAACTTCCCACTTAGAATGTAAGCTCCTGGTACCCTTCACGCTCCTCTCTGTGTTGTGTTTCATTGCTTCTGTAGATGCCCAAAAACGTCTCACTCAGAGAAGTACATTTTATGACCTTCCCTGTTTGTAAAAAACGTCTTTCAAGCTCTCGCTTTCTTATTTCATGTCCTTTTCTGTAACACTATCACACATCTTGCAGATACTGCTTGAGAAAGAACTTCAGAAATCTTGTTGGATGTATCACTGGGGCATTATTTCCATACAGATAAACTGCTCTTTGCCAGTTTACCAAGTGGTTCAAAGGAGTAAAGGTTTAATTTCCTCAGTCTGTTTATAATGCATAACCCAAGAAGAACTCTGCTTCATGTACTATATAAAGTCCTATCAGGACAGTGTATGCTAGTTATGACTTTGTTCTAAAAGAACACAGTTTCTGTAGCTGTGTAGTCCTGAAAAAAAGGAAATGCTGTAAGGCAAAATGACGACTGCAAGTGTCCTACTGCACTCTGCAACAGGGCCCACCATAGCATTAGGTAACCCTGCCGCTTGAAAAGCCAGTAAAGTTGTCCCCTTACCACCTCAGTGCCTGGTTGCCAGCAGCGCAGCACCACTGAAAATTGACAGCTCAGGCCAGGGTGGATAAATAAATAAAGACATCAGAAGAGACAGAGTAGGCTCCGGTGCTATGTTCCAAAAATACAGCTGTAATTAGCTACATAAACTCATTCACTTTCTGCATAATAGATTTAGGCTTCCACAACGTTGAAAATGCAGGACATGCACGTTCTCCCAGCTTTGGTGGGGAGGAAAACAACAGAGCTTTAGCTGGATTTAATGGCTGTTAGTGGATGCTTATCTGCATATACTGACCATATCTTCATTTTAATTGCAGTGAATAGGAAAAGATGTCTATCTGTATCTTGACAGAAGTACAGGGTCAAGTACAGTAACAGTCCAGAATTACATTGTATACATGTTCGCACTCAGATGAAAAGCATAATGTCACTGCTGGACTGACTGCAGGACTAGACCTTGTTGAAAAGATTGACAAAGGATAGCCAAAGAGCAGCTTCTCTCTTCCAGTTACCAGAGGCCACTGGTTTGAGAGGCCACTAGTGAGTGTTTTTTTTATTTAAATGCATCCCCATAGTGGGCCTGAAGTAGCCTGAGGTTTTTAAAAATGTACAAATACTAACAACAATGTAGGGATCAAAAAATCCAATAATTCAATTAATTTTGTACAGGCCGCAAATGAAGAATGTTTTTGTGATGTTATTAAGCTCTGTGTGCATGAGAAGAACAAACAAAAAGGCACAGATGGATGTAGAAAATTAAACAATTCTGCAGAAAAATAGGTACCTTTTTTTCTGTTGATGGGAAAAATTGTTTTTTTCTCAGCACTGTTAAGCTTACTTCCCTGAGATAGACTTATCAAAATGTTTTATAGTAAGTAAACTGACATACCTTTTTTTTCCTAGAATTGATGTATCTGCCATTATAATCTCACAGTGAGCTACAGTCCAGCAAGTAAAAGTATAAACTGCTTGTAATGAAATACGCAAGTTTAGAAATGCAACTGTCAAGTGTCATTATTAGGAGCCTGAAAAATAGTTCCAAAACAGGCCAACCACAAAACAGAGATGTCTTGCCAGCTTCTATTCCATACGTAGTACAGCTGCCTCACAGAAACTGCACCACCAGCAGCTGACATTTTAAAACTCAAAAATAAGAACACTTGAACTAGTAGAAATACATATCAGAGTCTCTGTGGAGCATGTCAATGTATACATAAGGAGGTGGATAAGGCAAACCAACCAGTCTGCCTTATATAAACTGGATTTCTGGAGGGTACCTCATCTCAGAAAAATATAGGCATGCACATCTGGGTATGCATAGGTGATATGAACATCCACGCACAGTTCTTTAGAGCTGTGTCTAAAGAACAGCTGGATATGTAAAGGAGATTGCAAGCCCTACCTCTGGCTGATATAGACTCCAGAGAAACAGACAAAACTTCTAAACCCTAAAAGGTATGGATAAAAGGAGCAATTCTTGCTTTCAGTAGTCACTTCTGGTATTTATTGTAAGTAACAATTCAAAAGATTGTCAGAAGTCAGACTTCTAACAAAAGTAGACTGAATGGCACTTAAGAGCATTAGGGGATTCATGGGTCCAGTCTTTTAATGCAGGCAAGTTGCTTAATTAATTTAGATGTTCAGGCTCTATATACAAGTTTCACTCTGATCTCAGTTCTTATTTCCATCTATTACTTTATTTCCATCACCGCCTGTGAGTTCATGAAGTTTTTGCTTTGGTTTAAGTTACTCCATAATTAGTTCACCAAAGGAACAAAAAGCGTGTTGCTACTGCTAGATATGGAAAGTTTTAAGGATGTGAAAATCACTACTACATTGCTTTGAATCCTCATATCGCTGGGTCACTTATCTTTGCATTAAAAACATGTCAATTAAGAAAAGCTGCTGGCCAAGGAAAGCAAGTGCTTGAGAGAGGAGTCCAGACAAACAGCTGGAGTAAATCAGATATTATAGTAATGGCAGACAATGGGAGGATGCTGATTTACATCCTCTGCAAATCCAAACCTCAGGCATTCTTGTAAATTACACCATTTTTTCTGGGAACATAGTAAGGAAGTGTTTTATCTACACTCATTTGTAACACACAGGGCTTTTTTATGATTTCAAAATTGTTTAGGTTTTATTAGTATGAGTTTACAGCTCTTTGTTCCCTGGACCGTGTGAAGAATGGAAGCAGGGGGACTCACTGCTAGCTGCTATTTTACTTTTAGCTGGTGAATCATAGAGGATGTCTCACATTTCATTAGTGTTTGGGTCCTTAACTCCTCATATTTCTCAGGTTCTTTTCCCCTTTGCACAATGTATGTGGGGACAAGAATGTGTAAGTGCCACTGCTACTCCATTCAGACTTTCAGTGAATTGGTGTAATTGGATTTTGCACCTTAATTTGCAAGATACAGTTCCCCTGAAAACCAACCCATTTCGGTGAGCATAAAAATAAAATGAAATAAAAATAATAATAAAGACAGGACAGGCTTTCATAAGGTACCAGGTCTCCACAGTCTTCAGCTGAGAGACCCCAGATTTCAATGTACCCTGAAAAGGGTGATTAATTTAAAGTGAGTGGAGTCTGTTTCTTTAAGACAAGCTCATAAATCGTGAAAGATCACCACTTCTTTTCAAAAGGCTCTCCACGGTCTGAGTTTCCCTTCTGGGTCAGTAAAGGCATTGAAGTTTTAATGGCATGCCATGGCAGATTACACGATACAGCTGTCCCGGCACCGTGAAAATTAAGTTATGCCCCGTGTCAGCAAGGTTTTTTTCCCTTTTCTTTCCCTACCCTCCCCCCTTCACTCTCCCTCTTTCTTTCTCTCTCCCTGTCCCCTTCTTCATTCTCCTTTCTGCTGGGAAGTGCGCATCCGAGGAGGAGGTGGGAGCCCGGCGGGAGCTGCTGCCACGGCTGCTGTTGAGCCCCAGCTATTGAGGCTGAGTAAATGGAGCTGATGGGTGAAGAAGAGCCATCAAAATGGAGGCTTTTGTTCCTCCTTCTCTCCCCAGGGCCCGGTGGCAGAGGTAGCCCTCCCAGCTCACTCGCATGCAAGCACCTTCCCAGTCTTCCTGGTGCCACTGGACACCAGCCATGCTACATCCATCCCTCTCAGCTGCACCCCACCGGCTCTGCGCTGCCCACCCCCCCTCGGCTCTAGCTCACGCACCAGCCAGCCCCCTGACACCCCTAAGTACTGTCACAGGAGGCTTACACTATCCTTGCCAGAGATGCCTTTTTCCCACAGGTCAGGGCCTCATGCATTAGTGCACACGCGCACATGCATTCATACCCATGCACAAACACAGCTTCTTGCATTAAAAGCATAGCAGTACCAGCTGGTGCACCCCTGCCCTGCTCTTCTTCTACCTCCCTATCTTCGATCTGCACAGAAAGGGGAGGGCACAGAACTTATTGCAGCATGAGGAGTTATCACGTTAGTATTTCATCTGTCAGGGTGGAGATATGTGAGTGGATGAAAGAGATGAGGAATAATTTGCAAACCTACCTGCCAGTATTTTGGGTCAATCCTTTCCAATTTGCTCTTCATTTTTGTGGCCTTAAAAACATCTGTCTCTGAATAGTAATTTAAACATACTGATCTGGGGCCTGATGGTCTGATTTCTTTAAAGGACTTACTTACAGATGCCCACAACCACAGACCACAGAGGGCCACTGGTTGAAAAGTTTTTTTCTATAAAATATTTTTAATACCTCAAGTTACTGAGTTATGACAGGAAATAACCGCTATGACTCTTCAGTCAAGTCAGAGCTGTTTGGTAAATCTTTGTTCTGGAAAATTAATAAGTTAATTAAGACTTCAAGTAGAAATGCCTGTTCTGATACAAAGCCAGTATGTTGGCTAATCTACTTTTTCTAGCCTGAGCCTATCTTCAATGAAGATATAGTTTGCATATAAATATAAGTACATCTAGATACACTTTACACACATATAGTCCACCTGAAGTGCTGGCATTACACCATATGCAGTAATGTATCCAAAAGTTTCTGGTTTTACACTTGCACACTTGGCAGTTAGCCTTCTGTTCTAACCCAGGACAAGGATTTCAACGGGATTATTTATGCCAGGGCTCACTAATGCAGGGATACTTTGATCAAGCTCTTTATTTTTTCCACTCTTTGTGTATTGGTTGTAGAGGATGAGGACTGACTACCTGCACATTCAGCCAACTCTTGTGAATGAATGCTTGATTTGGTATTAAAGTTTTCTCTGATGGAATTAATTTGCTAATAGAATTTGGCAATTTTTCTTTGCCTTCCTACGTACAACCTGCTGTTCACAGCCAGTGTATCACTCAATGTGCTAGAAACAAGGAATTTTTAAATGATTGTGATAGTAATATAAACATGCAGGATGAAATCATCTGAGTGTTGCCTTGTATTCCCAAAACCACGGGCATGTAACTCAAGCACAAAAATCATTAAGGGCATTTCCCAACACAGTGCAAAACAGACCTCACCAATCCACCAGGAAATGTCCAACCCTGGGACAAAATGAAATCTTTGCAATTATTCTTGCAATGTTTTTGTTGACGTTTCTTGCAATGATTTTCATAAGTGTGACATGAGTTCAAAAGAAAAGGAGACTTTTAGCCAAAGGACTCTGGACCAGGAAACATTGACTAAGAAGTTTTAGCAGCCATGTGCCTCCTTATGCACTTTCCATCTGTAGTTGGCACAAATGAACGGAGAATTGAATCTGTATGATACCATTAGATGGGGGTGGGGGCAGAATAAGGGTTTTGCAATTTATCTCTTACATGGGTGATGTATGGGCATTAAACAATAGCAACTTCCACAGCACTGTGCTAATTCTGCTCAGGTAGCAGCAGAGGCAATGACACTTTGGACCAACTCATCCCATAGCTTTACCATTGCACATGTTTTCTTGCATACCCCAGTTTCTTAATACACATCAGTGTAGGGGGAGAGCTGGTTGCCATTCTTATTTGCGCTGTTGCTATTCTCAACAAGTAAATCTTTCCCATGTTTTTTGTGATAGGCTCAGGCCTTTATTGAGTGAGGAGAGCTCTGAGCTGCCCAAGAGCTGTTTTGTTGGCAGGGCGTTAAGGAGAATTGTCTGTCACATCAATTATCTGCCCTTGGGCTCTTAGAAAGAAGGTGCCTAGAGACCAGCCACTTCTCTTGCTTGTGCGTCCACATACATGGACACCAAAACAGTTTACACTATGACTGGAAGTTGCTCAACCCCTCTCTCGGCAGTGCTGCAATCCGTGTTAAATCAGCTCATTCCTCCTTCTCAGTAAAACTAGACAGGCCCCTGCTTTGAATACACCGGACCACACAAGGGAGAAGGGAGAAATACCTTTCCCTCAGCCCTTTCTCTCCTTCGTCATTTGGAAGCCTGTGTTCTAATAACAAATGGTGATTTAGAAGAAAAAAAAAAAAAAAAAAGAAAAAAAAAGACAAGCCTTCCCTTCTTCCCTTTTTGGAGCGACAGCTCTGAGCTTTGGTCAGGGAAGCCCATGAATTGGACTTGCAAAGGGCCCGGGAGGGGTCCCTATAAATCTTCCCCACACAGAGGAGGCTGTCTGTCTATTTCTGGGCTGCTGCTCATTGTGACGAAAGCTTAACTGCTTTACTTTCATTCAGGGAAAAAAAAACCCAAAAAAAAAAAAACAACCACCCAACCAGAAGTCGCATAAACCTGAGGTTTATGGATATTGCTTTATTTCTTTGTTGTTTTCAAAGGCATTTGTTTCCTTCATTATTAATCCCTTAGGAAAGTAACTGACATGATTTTTTGTACTTTGTTTATTGCTTAATTTTCTTTATTCCTCTGTCCTTATGCAGCTGTTTATGAAATGGAAACTATACTGTCACCCAACATCTGTGAGAATATAAACACCCACTATCTTTGTCTACTTACCCTAGAAAGACCAAGACAACTAGTATCAAAATAATAAAAAATAAATTTAAAAGTGATTATGTATAAATCCTGTGTGCCTGTGTGTATAAATACATACATGTATTCACACAGGCATGCATACACACAGGCACACAGATACACAGCCGCATGCACACACATTTGATACCTTGGAGAAATGCCAGCTGTAATTGCCACAAATTAAACATGGCTTTATGTTTTCTCACTGATGCTTTTACCCATCATATTCTGCCTTTCTGCTCATGACTAATTTCTTGATCCCATTTCATAGGTCACAGAGCAACATACCAACCCATTTAGTAGCAGCACATACATACTTTTTGGAAGTAGTTTGAGTATGATATCACCAAAATTACAAGAATATAGAGTGTTACTAAACATCACCAATGACCGTGAATTCTTATAATTGTAACAATGGATTCTCCAGCTTTATTGCTGTAAAAAGTAATTTTTATGACCACAAATCACTTTACCATATAATCTGAATCTGAGAACATAACAGACAATTTCTGATTCTGAAAATTATAAACAGGGTAATGGAACTGTTAATTTCAGCTTTCATGCATACCAAATTATCCACAGTCTTTCAACATTTATCTTAAGGAGCAAGTTATCTGAAGACTGAATTCAAGACTAAGTATTGTATTATGAAAGTGAAGTGAAGATATTTTAAAATAGAAAGCTCACTTTATCCATTTGCAATTAATGTTACAGGTAGACAGTGAATTGCATAATTTACAGTTACTATGAATTTCACCCAGCTCTCAAAATCATTAGACCAGATAAGAAAAATTAGACCCACAAAATAAGGACAGAGCTGACCGTGCTGGGGATGTGGATGTTCCTTTATATCAGAAAGAGGAAGGGAAAAAGGCATTTCCCAGTTATTAGACACTGGCTTGTTTGGGATACTGTTTGTGAGCAAAGCATGTAAAGCTGGGCAGCTTGTGCCTGCATGTGTGTGCATGGGTGGGTGAGGGGAGTTTGAGAATTCCTAATCCTGCAGCTCTCAGGACCTGGAGAGTTGTACCCCATCTGGGGTAAATGGATTAAAAATCTTTTCTCATTTCAAAGGTTTGATCTCAACAAGGGTTTGATGTGATGAAATCAAAGTGGCAGCTTGGATTTGAAAACTATTTGGATTTGAACTTCCTGAAGTCTAGATCTGAGGGAATGGCTGTAGTGGATATGAATGTGTGGTAACTGCACTAATGTCTGTATAAAGAAGAAAGTTATACTTGAAAAAATGTAAAAATATCCCTTTTCTAACATAATACCAGTGAGAATAACCCTATAGTAAAATAACTTTTGTCAACTAATGATAAGTGGCTCTTGTGCTGTCCGATTTTAACACCAATCTTCAGTGACAATGATAGCAGATTTTGCCTTAACACAGGTGAAGCTAAAATAAGAATAGCTACAAAAATTATGTATTATATGGTAATTACTACTATTATTTTGTTGGACTTGTCACTACCTAGTGTTTGAGGACTCTAAAGACTTGAGAAGACAGTTCATTGACCTATCTCAGGGAAGGGCAGATCGCACGTGATTTTGAGCAAACACCTCTTTCTCAGCCTCAGTACCTAATCTGCAAACTGGGAATGATAATAGCATACCTAGCTCACAAAGACTTCCTGAGGGAAGTATGCTACAATGCTTTGAGTTATTCACAGTGTTTGCAATGAAGCCTTGCAACTAGTTCCTGCATATTTGAAATGAAACACAAATAAAGTTCTCTGTAAAAGCACATAATAACCTATGGCTTCAGGTGTAGTTTCACTTGCAGTTAGAAGCGGAGGCTTAGAGGGAGGGTTAATAAATTAAGTTATGGATTTATAAGAAAGTATACACAAAGAAATTGTGCATCTAACCCATTAAAATGTAGGTACTCAGAATGAAAACAAGCCACATGTACAAAGGTCCAAAATACTTCAACCCTAAAAGGTCACCGTAAAGACAAACAAGACAATCAATGCTGTCTCTTTTGTAATCTTTCTAAACTGTCTATGTGGCATATATTAGCCATGTGTCCTATTCTACACCTACTGAAACTAACTGTTGTTTTCCAGTAATACAAGATCGTAACTTTTATACAGGAGAAATTATGTCCAGTTTTTGGTGCATGGGAAGGTGAAAAATCCTCAGATTCCCCCTTCTAGCTATTATTTTCTGTTTAACATAGGCAAAAGCATCATATGGTATAAAGAATGTATTACAAGGTACCTTGCTGTCTGTGAGGCACCAAAGAAATTTTGTGTAGGTTTATAAAGAAAGACTGTAAAAACTTATCCAGAGTATCCTGAAAAGCTCATTATGTATGAGAATGAAAAACATCATCAACACTAATGACATTTTGGTGTCATCTGCTGAAAGAATAAAACTCAACTTTCAAAGTGACAGACCTTTCTCAAGACTAGTGCCAGCCTGTACAGCCATGCACCGCATATATCAGTTCATATTAGAAACCCCAGGACCTTCCATTCTAACTGCAGATTCATTTTGATGTTTTCTTGCTGAGATAAACATGTAGCATATAATGCGTCTATGAGCGTCTGTACACATACAAATATACGCGAGAAGCGAATCAAAAAAAGGATGTCTTTTGTAAAAATCTCTGTAAGGTAAAGGTGGAAAGGGATGCCACTCAGCCTGTGTTCTTGGGAAAATCTTGGATAATTTTTGGATATTTCTTGCGATGACTGAGATCCAGAATTGTGTTTTAGATATACAAACTACTAAATTTTACTTCAAAAGAAAAAGGAAGAATGGTATACAAGAAGTAGTAGTGCATTATGTGCATCTGTAAACAGAGTTTGTCATAATAGAATCTGTGCAAGGGAATATGCAAAAGGATGGAGAAATATGCTGTGGCGTTAATAAACAAAGTTTTACAGTTCTGTTTTTCAGCTGTTTTTCCTTACCTAAACACCTGTTATGGCCAAGTCTTGAGTTTTCCAGAGTTCCTCTGAATAACCTAGTTCTTTCCTCTGTGCCTAATTGTACTGGTTTTGTCTGGGACGTAGTTAATTTTCCTCATTGCAGCTCATATGGTGCTATGTTTTGGACTTGTGACCAAAAGTGTTGACAACACACTGTTTTGGCTGTTGCTGAACACTGTGCACAGTGTCAGGGCTTTCTCTGTTTCTCACACCATCCCCGCTGGTGAAGTCGGCTAAGGGTGGACAAGAGATTGGGAGGGGAAGCAGCTGGGACAGCTGACCCCAACTGACCAGGAGGTTATCCCATGCCATATAACATCACACTCAACAGTAAAAACTGAATGGAAGGAGGAGAAATGGGGTGAAGTTTGTGGTTCTGGAGTTTGTCTTCCTAAGTAGATGTGATGTATGATGTAGGCCTGCTGTCCTGCAGGTGGCTGAACACCTGCCTGATGATGAGAAGTAGGAAATTAATGCCTTATTTTGCTTTGCTTTGCTTTACTTATCAAGCTGTAAACTGTACTGATCTCAAACCATAAGTTTCTCACTTTTGCCCTTCCAATTGTCCTCCCCGTGCCCTGGTGGGGGGTGAGCAAGGGGCTGTGTGGGGTTTATCACATGCTGCAGTTAACTCACAACACTAGTGCAGCTCAGCTGCATCTTGTTAGGGGTTCTTAAAAATTGCCAGTGAGGGAAAATGTAGTCCTGAGTGTACATGTACATGCTATGTGCAACTCTAACCATAAGAAAAACTTCTTCCCCTCCTCCCTGCAACAGCCTGTTATGTTGTTGAAAACTCTTATTACCTCTCCTCACTGTTCTCCTTTCCTGTCCTCTCCTCATTTTCACAAAGAGTTTGTCTTGGTTTGGTTTCTAAAGTTTCAGCTACTCTTTATCGTTTTTTGGAAATAATGGCTAAATGTTCTGTCTGAAATTTCTTCATCCAACTTTGTTAAGTACTGTCAGATTAACCTCCTGTAGAGTATAAGTATCTAATTATTTTAACTACTGTATCAAGCTGTATTCCACTGTTCTGGCTTGAGTTCTTGCCCTTTATTTACTGATACACTAAACTTACACTTTTGTAAGAGACTGTTCTAAGGAACAGTGGGTAGTTAAGGAAACTACAAATGGAATTAAACATTCTGACATTCTCACCATCACATCTTAAAATGTAAACAGTGCACTTGGGCCATTTTTTGCCTTCTTGTATCCTTTGCCACTGTTTGTCCTCTTTTAACCCTTATGCACTTACAGAATTATTTCTTTATGCTTTTTGTTTATCCCTTAGCTTATATGTTAGACTTTCTGATTTTTCTGACTGTCCAGCATTTCCAGGCTGTTCTATGCTGTAATCACTTGGGATAATTTACTTCCCCAGTCCCACCTGTGTTAGATGTGTTTGAGGATATCATGGTTTGACCATACTGCTTGTAATCTTCTCTCCACCCCAGAGATAGTTCCATAATCAGTCTCATTTAAACTGCCTTCAAACATAAGGTCTCCCGACAGGACAAATCATGGGTGTTTCCCAGGCTAATGATGGATTACACTCCTAAGGGGTCAAGACTCAAAACCTGTTTAAAACCACAAAAGCCAAGGGGAAGGGGCTCTGAGGGAAGGCAGGGCAGTGTAGTGAAGGATCTTCGGTAAAACTGTAATTCATTAGCCACCTGGAGATCTGTGGCTGCATTTATAAAAGGTAACTGGTGTCAATAGAAACTGCAAATACCTGACTTTTCTGGAGAATTAAACTCTAGTCAATTGTTAAACACTATTGCCTGTGCTGACAGTGTGAACTGTGCTGTCCCAGTCACCATTTTGAAAAGCTTTTTGACAATAACTTGATAATATGTGTCCTGATTTCTTGACACTTTATTTCATCATAAATACATCTTCAGTAGGCTAGATCAGGTGCTCTAAACCTGGGGAATTTGGTCAAAAGGCATTTCTGAGTTGGTAAGAAAGACCTTTTGGATACTTGTCCAATGAATAGGACCCATATCATTGATCTTGTGTCATAAGGCACTACCTTAAAAAGGCTAAAAATAATAATGAGTTCATGATGAGTGGATGAGTTCTGGGTATATTCTGCAAGACAGCACTGTTTTAAACTCTCCTTATGGTAGGAAATCACAAGAACAAGCAGAGCACACAATGACCTTTTGGCTGAATGCCAGGGTGCTCTATCACCCAGAGCAGAAAAAAAAAAAATGCAAGGTTTTGTAATTAAGTAGGAAGATCATGACAGGAGTCTAAAAAGAAAGGGTAGCAAGTAGTGCTGGACATTTTATAGTAAGTGTATTGTGAAAATCCTAATGAGAATGGCAAAGCACTTTTTTTAAAAGGTAAGAGTTCAACGTGGAATTTGTCATTAATAACTAGTAGAGCTCAACATTTCTCTCTTCTCTAATCTATGTCATGCTTATTGAATAGACTACAGTAAGGCTACTGAGGCTGCAGAAGGCCTGGACTATAATGATAAAAAATAATGGAAATGTGTATAAACAGGAATACTTTCCGAGGTAAATCTTCCCAGCTACTGGCATCAAAAGTATCACAAAAATCAGTCAATTTAAATTTCCTTCTTTGTATAGATTGCAGTGTGTTAGCCATCTTTAAAGAAATCAAAAGGAAAAAAGACGAAAGGGCTTGCTCTATCATGCAACAAACTTTGAAGGAAATGAAAAATCAAACCCTCTTGCATTCATTACATTCCTCTTCTCAACTAGAATCATCCACTGCAAACTGAACTGAGACACCCAAGTCATGACATTTAGGGCACTAGTAGCCATTTGTGCTTATTACTTTTCACATACCCCAAGCTAGAAATACTCTGTCATGATTAATTCTCTGAATCAACAGGTTCAAATCCATCCACATATTCTTGAACTTGGAAACTATCTAAAAAAGGGGAAAGAGTGTCATCCTATAGTTCACTTGCAGATCTGCTCCTCTTATCCCCAACATATTGTAATAGAACTAGAGCTAGTACAGAAAAGATCAGGAAGAACGATGAAAGGGATAGAATGGCTCCATGGAAAAAGGAGGCTTGAGAAGGGATGTGGAAAAGTGCTATAAAATCACTGTGGAGCAAGGGAGAAGTGTCAAGAGCCCTTTTTTTTTTTCTTCACAAAAGCAGTGTGTTGGGTGGCAAAGTCCCACCAAAGAAAAGGAAAATCTTCTCTGAACTGCATCGTTAGCAGTGGAACTCCTTGCTGCAGGTTGCCAAGGACACAGGGGTAGGTAGAACATGGCAAACTGGAGGCAGAAAAATCCTGTAGTACTTCCAGAAAGACAGAACATTTGGTACTCTATCTCTTAAACTGTTTCTTCGTCTATCATATATGTGAAAGAAAAACTGTAAACTACAAATGAATATTATTATGTTGAAATCTCAGAATAAATGTTGAGGAAGAAAAAAACAGGTTATTATAAAAGTATGGATATACGTGTGTCTGTGAAGTCCTCCTGTTCATGCTGAATGAAAGAAATGCAGTGAAATTGTGACAGTGTGGATTCAAATCACATGGGCTGATTTGGTTATGAGTTTTCCTGGAAAGGGCTCCTGCAGTGCAAGTTCCCTAAAGGACAGTCATGTGACTCTAGCGACAGATGTGGCAAACTGAAGCATCGCATTCATGCACTACTCCAATCTAAGGAGGAGAGGCTGTGTACTCAAGTCAGCACTGAAGACACTTACCCTGAAGGCCTTTTTGGAGTAGTGAGATAGGGATGGGAAAAGAAGATAGCCCTGCCAACAGCAAACACACCTAAGGTAGCATCTCCTTCTTCAGCATCTTCCCCAAAATCTGTCTGTGCATGGTGCCAGCTTCAGAATCTTGCTCTCCTAAGTCTCCATGATGCAATTCCTGCCTCAGGAGCAGTGGTATGACTGAGGGAATAGCAGCAAATAAGTAGGTGGTTTTTTGAACAGTGAGTAGAAAAAAGGCAAGACATTCCTGTAAGTTTTCAATACCACTTCAAAGCAGGGAAACCGAAACCAACATAGATATTCAATCTCACAGTTTAAATGCAGCCTGTGTCTCTTGTGGGGATTAGTATAAATACATGATTATAACACAGGTTAATAAACATCAAGGTTAGTGTTTTGTGAAGAGCAGCAATTTGTGTTTCTATATCCTAGCTATAACCTGATAGGAAAAATTATTTTGCAGGTGGTGGAGTTATGTCAAGATAAAATCATAAAGCACTTTGTAGCAAAAAAGCATTAAGCATTTGGCAGCATTTAAAAATATACACTTCCCATATCCCACATTATGTGTTAATTTTATTGACGCATAGTATACCCAAACATTTTAAGACAACCTATGTCTGGGCAAAGTGATATGCATATTATTAAATCAATACAGACTTCAATTCATTACTAGTAAATGTGTCGGCATATTCAATATTAAAATGCCCATGTCTGTATTTGAATATGTAATTAACCCCAAGCCTGTTTTAGTCTCCACATTCAGTTGTTCAAAAGTGCACTTTTTAATGGCAATACTTTATTTTAAAAAAAAAAAAAAAAAAAACCTGGAAAAATTATTGTGGAGTCATTTCCTATAGACATTACAGAAAATGCTTCTCTGAAGGATAAAATTTTGCTTAAAGTGTCTTCAGTTCTGCCTCTTATCTAGTAGTCACAGTTATGCCAAATGTCTAACTATTTTTTCATCAGGGAGCAGATAATAACTCAAAAGCCTCAGCCAAAACAAACTCTTTGAAAAGATCTTATGAAATCATTTCTCCTCACAAATCCATAAAAATCACCTCAGACTTCTTATCAATAGAAAGGCTTAAAGAGGGTGCAGAAGTCGTTGAATTATGATGTGCTTGTTTTAATGAAATTCCACTCCTGCTGGGATGTTCCCTGCAGATTTTCCATATTTCAGCATGGGAAAGGTTTGATGCTTTCCTGCCAGTGCCAAGAGTTAATTGAAAACATTTCAGGATAAATTCAGCTTGGGGGCCAACGTTCCCATTCCTTCATTATTCTTAACAATAATAGAGGAGTAATACAATTATTAATAGGCATGTTGTATCCTCTTAAAGTGGCAGTGTGTTTCTGAAACCGTGTCTTTCACATTCTTTTTCTTAAGCAAATCTGAAACAAATGGAAGAATAGAAATCTTAGGAGAAAAGCAAGCCTGGCTGCTATATTATACTGTTCATCACTTTTTCTCCACAGTGAGTATTTAGCTATTGTTAAATACAGGTAGTTACTTAAAGTAAAATAAACTAAAAAAAAAATAAAAAAATAAAAAAATCACCCATCTAGACCACAATTTCCTGAAGGTTTTTATGGTTAAAGTCTCAGCTCTGGTGTGATATTATTTTCTTTAGAGGTATGTATATCCTTAGAGTTACTCAAGGAAATTCAGAAAAGTGAAATGCAATTTTCAATAAAAATGCCATTTTAAAAAAGATTAAATCAGTTCTGAAATCACATAACCTTCTTAGATTTTATGGTTTTGATATAATGGATATGATTATTTTTTTTCTCCAGCATACATTAGATTGTCTCGCTGGCTCAGAGCTACTTATATGTTACCTCTCAAGGTAAGTAATTTATATAACAATCTGATAGAAAATACTATTTTAATTTTCATTACTTTTCTTCTAATTTAGAGCCTTAATTCATTTATTGCAATTTTGTCGGTATTTACACACTCCTGAAAATTTCAATGTTAAAACTTAGGAAAGTTATAAATAATTAGGGAAACCTTTCCAAAACAATGTTGTGGTTTTACTTACCTTATTATCACTGAGAACCAAGGAATCAGGACAAAAGGTTTACCACTATTCTCGCCAAATTTTAGGCAAAGTTCTGAATACATTTTTATCTCTTCTTCACATTACTTCTCCGAAAACAGACAAGATAAAATATATAGCAAGTCTAATTGTTTGCAGAACTATTTTTCATAAAGCTTGCTTGCTGAGGGATCACAAAAATAGGCCAAACAAATGGAATTTAAAGAATTCCTATAGGCTACAAGGAGTCAAAGCCGTATTTGTACCATTTAAAAAGGCTGTATCTGATCTACAACAGTTATTCCCACTTTTTTAACAGAAGTCAAAAGTCTATGATGAGGTCCCTGCCCATTTTGACAGCAGACATGATATTTAGAACGGCCCCAGTGTAGAAGATCCTCCAGACAGAACTGAGGTAGTTTAATCAGGTTTCTGCACCCTGTCTTAATCTCCTCACACAGAAGGACAGCAGGGGTAAAAGGGATTAAGGCTGGAACACTTTTCCAAGCAGCAGTGCCCAGCTGATGTAGCATTCCAGGAAACAACTTAAAGGCAGATGTAGTTTAAAGCAGTTTTTGTGCCCTGGTATGAGGGTAGGGCCTGGGCAGAATCAGCACCAGGGTTAGAAAGAGTTTCTGCCTCAGCTATCCCTACTGCAACACAGGAGTATGTGGTGGGTCAGAACTACCAATGTGCAACCATATCCCCCAATTTGCACAGCAGAGCACTGAGACCATGCTGGGCTTCAAATCTGGGCTAAGAGAGCATCACCACACAACACTTTCACTTGTTCTCGTCAGTTTAGCAAACTTTCCCTATCAAATGTTTGAGAAAATCAGATTTGCTCCCATGACTATCAACAAGGCAGACTTCAGCTACTTTGTACATACTGCTCGCAGAGCAGGATGTTTCTTAATACAGAGGAAGCACTTGATTGCTACAGCTTTTTTTGTTGCTTACTGCACACAGATCTGGCCAAACCGGACAATATTCTGACCAAAGTGTTCCCAATGAGCTCTGAAAAGAGTCAGAATTATTTCTGAATGTAACAGGAGGGATTATATCCAGACTCTGCATGCAGTCAGTATGTTCCAGGATTTAGCCTAATATTGACAAAAATTAAACCACTGAAGGTTTTGTACAGCCCAAAAGGAAAAGTTTTCACAGTTTCCAGATTTCTGTATCTTTCTTATCTGCTCCTTTTCCAAACATGTCCTCTCCTCTCTAGCAATTGTTTTTGCACAGTAACACATTCTTCAACACACCAGGCACTCATCTTCACTCACCTTGCCAGGTTTTTGGGCAACTCTCTAAGCTACACCAGGCCAAACCCAAGCATTAGTTGCCTGTTGATTCACATAACTGCGTGTCTTCCCAACCACCATTTATCTGAGTAATCTTCCACTTTAAGTACAGAAATACAGCCATAGGCTAAATACTGACATCAGTAAGACTATTGCAAACTCAAACGACCTTTAACAAGAGCTATTTCTTTGGAACTATGCAAACTAGATTTTACATCATAAAATGATGAGCAGTTTTGGACAAAATATTGGGCACAAATAGTTGTTTCAGTCCTTTCTACAGAATACACACTCCTATACTGCATTCTCTTTCATGGCCTCAATTCCTGAGATGCACAGACCAAGACATTTGCCTATACTTGATTCCCCATGTCCTTTACACTAATTTGCAAACATATGATATATACCTGAATACACTAATATGAAAAAGAAAAGTAAGATAGCATAACAGTTTCTGTGGATTGCAGCTTTACTTCCTACTACAATTCACTTATTACATGACATTCAAAATATTTTAATGAGCTTAGAAAGACATCATAACTCCTGGAAAGAGATAATGTGGAGACCGTCACTACTGAGGAATTATTCTGATGGCATTTTCTTTTCCACAGTCTAAACCCCATGTTTTGGTTTCACTCTGCCATGTCAGAATGCAATAGGATTTTAGAAGACAGGCAGGTTTTCTGGTAGAGAAGTTTCCAGATTTATGTAGCGTCATACTAAACCTACAAAGTTCATACCTAAAATACCACTTCCTGAACCACTACCACTGGTTGAATCAGAAGAAGGTTTAGCATCTTTGCCAGATGATGACAGGAAACTGTAGTGCTTTTATTTTTTCTGTTTAAACCATCTAACCTCACATATTCTTTAAACAATGAAAACTAGCATAAGCCAAATATATAATCACACCATAATGTAGTAGGTGATTGCATTATTTTAGTATAAGACATTATAAACATATATGGCTTGATTTCTGTATTAAGAGAGGACATGTAGCAAGGTATGCTTATTTTCATGAGGATGTGTAGGCTTTGACTGCAGAGTACTGTAATCTCTCGGATAGTACTATGTTAAAAATGCAGACTGTGTCCACACTGTCTATATTTATATGTAGGCATACTTATAAGGGAGAAGACTCAGTTCTCTTCTATTTCTATTGTTCTGAGGCAGCAAGATACTGTGGTGATGAGTGCCAAAGACGTGTTTATAAACAAGTATTTCTCTCTTGGAAAGGAAAGAGAGGTCCCTTCTGCATTTTCAGATTCCTCCATATTTTCCCAGTCCTGTCCTTCCCCATTCCAATTCATAAGTGGAACCATCAGACAGACACTTTTCCTCATTACATTCCCTTACATTTCAGCGTTGCCCCTGTATTATACTTCCTCTTTCCCTCTTGTGTCCAGATCCTGGACTAAAATACATGTTTTAGACTTCACTCTCCTTCTAAACTTCCACTG
The DNA here is from genome assembly GCF_015220075.1 of Falco rusticolus. Classification (NCBI taxonomy): domain Eukaryota; kingdom Metazoa; phylum Chordata; class Aves; order Falconiformes; family Falconidae; genus Falco; species Falco rusticolus. Next base: position 40,868,954 of record NC_051210.1, on the reverse strand, counting down.
ACCACTTCCCTGTGGTTTTCCACCAGCTCTGGCCTTGTGGGCTTGTTCAACAGCTACCTCTTTTCCTCAACCTCCCTGCATCATCAGCTCCATTGAAGTATGCCATATGTATTCCTGAGCCTGATCTCACTCTAGATCTACCCAAAGAGCATCTTGGATTTCCAATTGTCATGTCAATGTTAAAATCACAGATTTATAGAAATTTATTTAGATGGGATCTCTGGAGATCATCTCTCCCACCTTCTTCTAGAAACTGTATTCCAGCCAACACTAGACAAAGTCAGCTGTGGCTCTTGCCAGCCAAGTCTTGAAAACTTCTAAGGATGGAGGTGCTGAAGTTTCTCTTGGAAATCTGTCCCAGTGCTGCACTAGGCCACTTGGCAAAGTTCTTCCTAATTCTCAGTTTGAACCTCCCAGCCACAGTTTGTGCCTGCTACAGCTTGTCATACCCTCTCACACTACCAAAAAAAGTCCAGGCCCTGCAGTCTTTACAAGTTGCCTTCCAGCATCTCTAGACTGCCATTAGATTACCGTTCGCCTGTTCTCAGCTGGACTGAAGTTCAGCTCCCTTATGTTTTCCTCAATAGTCACAAACTCTAGCCATCCTTCTAGGCAGCCTTCCACTAGCCCTTCTAGTTTCCCAATATCCTTCTTGAAACATGGAGGAGTTGTCTCAACACTGGACACTGTGTTTGAGATACCATGTCATGGACACTGAGAACATGGGGATAATAACTTCCTTCTCCAGCTTCTGGAGATGAGAAAAAAGTCCTCTCCAAAGGTGAATATTCATCTTCCACATTGCTCTTCTTTTTCTGGCCCTGTCAACATTACTGAAGCTAGTTATCTTTCTTTCCCCACCTCTGTGATTTTCAATCTGTGTCTCAACTAACCTTCTGATAATTTTTGAGCTTCTTTCTCCTTATTAGCAAGGACACTATCTGTTCATTCTCCAAACCTTTGCTGCACAACAGTCATCTCCTTTCCTCACCCTTTCTTCCTCTCACCTGTTGGAAATGAAATACCACTTTTGAAAGTGAAACTCTCTTTACACAGCCGTGTCTCTGCTCTGTATTGTCTGCACCTCACACTTCACCTTCTGACCCATCCTACTAAACCTCAGTCTACAGGGTGTTCCTTCTTCCCCTCCCTGACCTATGTCCAAAGTGCTATGTCACTGTGAGTTTACAAAAATCTCCATGCATATTCACCTTCTACTATAATATCCACTTGGCTCATAATAAATTAATGAAAAAACTTTTTTTTTTTTTTTTGTTCAATGACTACTTTGATTTTGGGCACCAAATGCTGATCACTAGCAGCAGCTGCATACATCATCCCTCTTTATTGTTTTATTTTTATGCCTTTCAGTTACATTTGCACTGCTTGAGTTTTGGAGGTAAATATCCAAAATATTAGCTGAAAGCCTCCTCAGAAAGCAAATCTTTCCCACATCCTTCCCTGCAGTTCCTCTTTAAGAGGTGTCAGCATGGCTGAGAGAATGAAGTGGCTCTGCATTGTTTGCCTGAACTATTATGTGTTTAACATTTCCATAACAAAAGTGCCACTCGACTTCTCCCCGCTTAATGCAGCTCGAGGGCTCTTGTCCTCCTTTAATAAAACATTGTTGAAATCATTTATTTAGAGCCCCTGGTTACTAGTGGGAGAATGACCATCTTTGTGCCAAAATATAGTGTATACAGTCCACTATTTTGTAGTAGATCATTCTGTTATTTAGAAATTGATTAAATGGATGTCTTAGAAAGTATTTATGCTAATAGTGCATTACTTATGTCATTCAGACAGTCAACGTGAGCCTTTTCAACTGCCTACTATAGCCAATGCCTCAAGTAAAATACAGTAACTTTCGACTTTACTGCTTACAAATCTGTATCACAGACTTGAAACCACACAGAGAAGTACTGCTTTTGCCATTTGAAAATGCTTTCTGTTGCAAGAGTACCTACTTTTCCCAATGACTTGCAATGGGTATGTTGTCACAGGCAGTGTGGCAACTCTGGTTATTCAGAACGGGAACAAAATCGATTGAATGTCTGAACTTGTTTTAGTGACGTTGAAGATGCAATGCAACTCGGACACTCAAGCAGTGTTTTCCATGACTCAGCTGGTGGTGAGTTTGTGTCCCACTATTTTTAGTATGAGCACCTTGGCTGTTTTGGAGCTCCTCTCATTGCTGTCTAGTGTACCCAAACAACAAAACAAACCAAATAGCAAGTACTGGTTTTGCATTGCATTGAGATGGAATGTCTTGTTCTGCACCTGCAAAGTTGTCTTCAGCCACCTTTGCAGCTTTACCACAGATTTTCACTATAGATGCATGCCTGTGGTGAGGAATCTGGTACACTAACAGCTCTTGGAAGGGGTGCTAAGGAGATTGTAACTAAAATCCATCATGCTTTCCAATGTGACCGTGAAAGACTTGGCCAAACAAGAGCTTTGCTTCCATCATTGTAAGGCTTCGTTTCATAACAGTTTTGAAAGTTACATATGTCTGCCTGTATACATTGGTGTATATTGTTAAAAATAAACAGAGACCTTATGTTATGTCCATTGTGATTGCATACAAAAGCTTTGCTGTGTGCTTGAGTGATCAGTGAAGCTTGAATCTCCCTCTATTTACTGTATGGTCACTGTCAGTTCAATGAACTGCCTCCTTGTTCTCCACCATTGTCCCACACTCCCTTAAACATTTGTCACTGAAGTGCCTCCAAAGACAAATAAACTGTCACCAAGAATTCAAACCTGGTAACTGGGAATAAAAAGGGAGCAGAACCTACGGGATTATTTTACATGAAATGGTGGAGAGCTCCTTCTCCCCCCAGAAGAGATTGACTGGACAGGACCTCGACAAGGAGTACTTCCAAATACCCAGACAAATGAGAGAACTTCCTGTCTTGTGGAAAATCTCACTCTGTCAGGCAACATGAAGTCTTTTCCGTGCTTAAAGCTGTCCTTGCTACAACCCTTGACATTTCAAGAATTTGCACTTGTCTCAAAATCAAGCAAAAGAAATACAAATTTGATGGACATCAACATTTGCACAGGCTTTGCTGGTTGGGACACATATGAATACAGCCAGCCATTCTTCCTGGAAATTGTGCTTACTGTGACAACACAACAAATCCCACAGAGTTATCTCCTTATGGGGAGGAGCTCACAGGACAGAATTACTTCAGCTGTGCTTATTGTACAATTATTTAAATTAAAACAATCCACTTTTTGCAGAGAAGGAAGCATACAGAGGAGCCCTCCCCTGCCTAGTGGTGTGCTCAGTGTTGATTTATTCCAGGCAGATGCTTTTGACAGGAGCCTGTAAAATCAAGTCTTGAGTTTATTGTAGCAGTTAATTATCAGTCCTTTTCTAGTGCTAATGTCTTTTACTCCTAACTGAAGAAAAATAAAGACTTAGCTGGGACTTAATTTTTCATCAACAACGAGTTAAATAGTCCTTGTGGGCACTAACTGTTGACAAACTGAAAATATGTTTCTGAGCATCTCCTGAAGAACGGGAGAAAATACTTAAGACCATCCCTATGCAATTGTGAACTCAGCACTTTGTAAAGAAAGCTGACTCTGTTTACAACAAAGTCTCACCCGAGTACTCTGTCCTCTTCCTGAAGAAACAACGTTTCCAGCTTTGTTTTAACAATAAGCTTACTCAACCGTTCAGATGACTTTAAAAACGAACTTCAGATCATAGCCGCGCACCGTACTCATACACTTGTTTGGTATCACAACTATTTGGAGGTTGGTTTGTGTGTGCACGCGTGTGCCTGTGTGCATTCATTGCTGGGCAACCTAATCAAATACAAACCCTAAAGAAAAAATAAAATAATCTGTCGTTGAAATAACTAATTCAGAAGCAGGGATTTCCAATTTTGTTGATTTATACAACAGACAGATGTGGATTTGTGCTCTGTCAAGATCTGGTGAGATGAAAAAGACACTATCTTGCTAATCTGTCACCCCCTCAGTCAAAGTTTATTTGTGGTAGCTTTTAAACTTCTGACTCGCCTTCCAATTACAGCATTTAAAATGAAAAGCTTTAAATAAACACCATGAATAGAAGATAAATAAACTCCCCCACTCCCCCCCCCTTTCCCTTTTTCCTTCTTTTTTTTTTTTTGTGTGAGTGCCTAGCTTGACACAGTCCAAACTCAAATCCCCAGAGGACTGAGCTCTCTCTTTTGTGTTAATGTTTAAAAGATTTTCCAATGCCAGAGTTTATTCCTACTGCAAACATTTCTATTTACAAGGTCAAGTGTATCAACACTCGACACAGCTTAAGAGTGTAATTATTTATCTAAGGGTGTTTGAGTGTAGATCAGTAGCTCTGGCAGCAAACCAGGTTTCAGCACGATGCAAAGTAACTCCTAAGAACAATATTACAAGATCTAGTAATTGCTGATCCCTCCAGTGTGTTTACTTTTGCATTCTTTGGTTCGGGAGAAGGCAGGCTGAATGGCAAACTTCCGTGTGTTTTGTTGCAGCCCCCTTGATGCGTGCGCCACTGCCCGCACGAAGCCTTGTTCCAAACACTTGCCGCCTCTGTGTAATGTATTTCTCGCCATTTACTTGTTTGCACGCCTAGGAGCATTTCTAAGACTGTCAGTAAGAGCAACATGCCTCCACTTCTGGAAGAAAGCGCGGCGCACTAGTAATTCCACATACATATGGGAGCAGCGTCCTTGAATTGCTTTACTCTTTTCGGGCACTGGCGAGTTACCATGCCAACGCATTATAAAATCAACCACTCTTTTAAAGTAGTACTTTCAAGGCTGTATTTACTTCTTGCATGTAATTATTCATTAAAGTAAGAATAGCAGTAATTTACATCTATGTAAAGCATTACAGGCAGACAGATTTTTGTTTGCTGATTCTTTTTGGTTTGTTATTCTGTTGTTTGCCACCTCCACCACCACCACCCCCTCCCCCCCCCCCCCCCCCTCGGGTCTGAGAGTTCAAGTGTCCCTGCAAAACAATTTCACCACATCCATTATTTAAAGCTCTTTACTAATTTACATGTTCAGAAAATACAAAAAGCCATACATATTTAAAACACAGGCCTTTTTTATGCCTCCTATAAAAATTACAAGGTTTAAGGCTGCTCAGAAATGCATTTATACAATTCTACAATGTTCATAAAGTCTCTCCAAATAAGAAAGTTAACTTCCAATCTGTAAAATACACTGTACATTCGATATTCTGGAGAATACTTCATTGAATCACTGTTACTGATATCCCCTTAAAACATAAAATGAAATCTGTACTTTTCCAGACAAGAATAGCAAATGCAATTATCTGTCAAATAGGATGTGGACTTAAAACTTTTTTATTATTTTTTAAATAAATTATTCCAAAAGCATACAATTTATAAAATTCTATATACAGAGAAGAGCGACTGGTAACAAATCCCAGTTTTAAATACATTTTTAATATAAGATTTACCAGAGGTCAGCACCCTGATATGACGAGAGGCAATATAACTTTTCAGGATATTTGTACATACATGTTCTCGAGTCTAAAAGTGTCTTTCAAAGATGGCAGTGCAGAGCTCTTTTACAACAAAAGTTGCATTGTTCAGTATAGCCAACAACTCTGAAAAAAAAACCCAACTTTTTTTTTTTTTATGCCACTAGGTTAAAGAGGAAGAGACGGCTGCTGGCATGCTTTTGTTATAACGAAGATGTGTGTGCAAGAGGGAGTGCTGTAAACCACAGTGTTCAGTCTGCTATTTCCTTAAATTTAATTAATGGCAGATGCAGCGTAACCCCCGTTCGGGGCCCAGCCGCACCGCGAAGAGCGAGCCTTGGCGGCCGATAACCAAGTTGCTGACTAACCAGTATGGCAACAGCTTTGGCAGCACGTTTGGGTAGCGCACCTCTTTCTCACCTTCATGTCAAAACGCTTAACGAAAGCCACCATCAGCACGCCATCACCCCCGCAGCCCCGGCGGGCGGCAGCGGGAGCCCGCCGCAGCCTCGCTGGCACCTCCGTCAGCCCGTCCGCCGGCGGCCCGCACGGGGCGGCAGCAATTGCATAGTGCACAGAGACCGGCACCCTAAAGGCGAGAGGCCGCGGCCGCCCGCTCCGCTCCGCCTCGCCCGGCCGCCGTCCCCCCGGCCGGCCCGCAAGGCCGCGGCGGCTTCGCCCGCGGAAGGCTGCCGGGCCGGGTCGGGGGAAGGGTGCGGACGGGCGCCGCGGGCAGCAGCGGAGGCGGCGGGGGGGCCGCCGCCCGCGGGGAGACGCGGGGCGGAGCAGGAGCGCCCGGGCCAACGGCCGGGGGATTAACGGTCAGGGCGTTTAAAACCGCGCCGCACCGAGGGGCCCCGCTGGCCGTGCTCCCTCCCGCCGCCGCCAGGCCCGCGGGATGGCCATCGGCGGCCCGGCGCGGCGCGGCGGGAGGGACGCTAGAGCCGCGGCAGCAGCGGCAGCAAGAGGGAGGCCAGCAGCGCCCAGGCCGCGGCGGCGGGCGGGCCAGCGCTATCCGCTGGCACGGGGAAGCCGGGCTCGGAGCCCGCATTGTCCTCCGCGTCGTCCCTCCCCTTCTGGCTCGGCTCCTCCTCGTAGTCCTCGTCGTAGTACTCCTCCAGGCCGCCGTCCGAGCCGCCGCTGCTGCCGGCGCCGTTGCCGCCCATGTCCGCGCCGAAGCAGAGGCGGGCCATGTTCTCCTTGACCGACTCGCAGATAGGCCGCTCCAGCCCGTCGCAGACGCAGTCGTTGAGCAGCACGGCCTTGGGCACGGCCAGCATGTCCTCGATGACGGCGCGGCACTCCGGCGTGCAGCGCAGCCCGTTGAACAGCTTCCCGCAGTAGGTCATGTAGCGGTTGAGCGCCAGGCTGCAGCGGCTGTCCCAGTCGCAGCGCCGCCGCGCCTCCGTGCAGCCCATGACGCCGCCGCCGGGGCCGCCGCCGGGGCCGCCGCCGGGACCGCCGGGGCCGCCGGCCGCCGGGCTGCTGGTGCGGGGCAGGCAGGGCTCGATGGCGCGCTTGGTGGCGCGGCAGTTCTCGTCCTGCGCGCAGTCGCAGTCCTCCAGCGCCGGGCCGCGCCGGGTGTGGTTGAGCTGGATGAGGGCCGCGATGCAGTGGCTGGGGCACCGCCGCCTGGAGGAGGCGGCGGAGCTTGCAGCGGCCGCCGGCCCGTCCCCACCGCCTCCCGCCGGCGCCTGCTGCAGGAGCACCGGGGCGCACGCCTCGGCGTACTGGTTGTAAGCGTAGCTGCACTCGGGCTCCCCCTGACACTGCAGCACCGCCTGCCAGCAGATCAGCCGCCGGCCCTGCACCAGCGAGCCCCGCGGCGGCCACACGGCGCCCAGCGCCGCCGCCAGCCACAGCCAGGCGGCCGGACGCGGCCAGCGGCCCCCGCCGCCGCCTCCGTGCCGAGCGGGCGAGCGGGCCACCATCGCAGGCGGCGGCGGCGGCGGCTGCTGCCGCAGGCGAGCGAGGGAGAGGCGCTGGTAGACGACGACGAGGAGGAGGAGAAGGAGCTGCCGCCCGTGGAAAAGTTTGCAAAACTCCCGCCGGCCGTGTGCATGAGGTCTCCTCGCATCAATCCATCCGCGCCGGTGCTGGGGCCCTCCAGCCCCCGGGAGCTGGAACCGGCGGGGCCGCCGTACGAAGCGGGCGCCCGGGGCCTTCCCGTGCACCCCACCCGCTGCTGCCGGCTTGGCGAGGCGGCGGCGAAGGCGCCCGGAGAGGTTGGGGGGAATCAGTGCAAACGGGGGCTCGGAGGAGAGCGGCTCCGGAGTGCGCTCGGGGACTTGCAGGCTGCGCCGGGAGAGCTCATGGTGCTGTCCTCCTCCTCATGCAGTTCCGTTTCTCTTTTTTTTTTTCTTTCTCTCTCTCTCTCGTTTTTTTTTTTTTTAAACAAAATCAGTGCCCAGCTGCTGCTGCTGCTTCGTCGGGAGCTTTTAACTCTCCGCTCGCAGCATCTCTGCACATGCCAGCCGCTCCGATCCCATTCACAGTCCCGGCTCCGCTCACTCCCTCTCGGTACGGGTTGCACTTTCGGGTGGCGGGGAGAAGAAATGTCTCTCCCCGCTAGCAAGAAGATAGCACAGGGAAAGGAGAAGAGGCAGCCTTCAGGATCTCTTTCTCTCTGAGCGACTGATGCTGCTTCTGTTGTCAACAAGCCCTGCAAGCTGCTCTGCGGATCCGTCTGTGGATCTTTTTTTCTTTGCAAGGCTTTAAATACAAAAGTGCCCTCCGAGCAGCAGCAACGTGCTCTGATTAGGCCTCATTATGCATGCATGGAAAAGCAAACAAACAAAAAAAATTAGCAACGCTTCTTCTTTTACACATCCCCCCAGCCTGCGCTCTCTCGCTCTCTTTCTCCTTTTCTCCACTTTTTTCTCCCTTCGCTCGGCCCCCTTTCACTGCCTCGCCACTTGCCATTGGCCCAGCCTGTTGTTGAAACTTTTTTTTTTCCCTCCTCTCTTTACGATCTGCTGGAGGGAGGGAAGGAGAGAGGGGGGCTGGAGGGCAGCTCACATTCAAAGCTTGAAAGGAAAGGCTTAAGGAGAGTGACAGCCCCCCGAGGAGCCCCTCCTCCCGTTAAGGCGGCGCGGCGGCCGGGCCGGAGGCGCGCGGCGGCGGCGGGGGTCGGCGCTCGGGGGCGGCGGGGGAGCGCCCTGCGCCTCCGCGAAAGGGCAGCGGCGCGGGTCTGCGGGCTGCCTGTGCGGGCACGCTGCTCCTGAACTGATCTGCCCTTTACAGCAAGGGGAAAAAAAGGTCTCTATCCCGTGTGATGTGTGTACCCAAACTTCCCACTGATTCAAGTGAGGGCAGAGCCGCTTCCCGAAAGAAAGAGAAAGGTAGGGAGGATCAGGCTCAAAATGGGACCGACTTTGCTTCTTGCTGAAATCTGAACAGAGCTCCTGGTTCCAGTATTAGTACACTCAGGGAGAGAAAGCTAACTTAGTGGTGCGCTCCGGCCGTGTAAGTACTGCTTTGCTATGCCTTCGGTGTTGCAGCTTTCCACTTACTGCATCCCCCACCGATTTTAAACTCACTCAGCTCAGCTTCTCGCCAGAGGTTTTCGTGCACGGATTTAAGACCCTGACCTACGAGGATGCCTGTTGGCGGAAATACAGTAGGTCTCAGTGTAGTTCTTTGATACTTTAATAAAGAACTGCCAATTAGTGAAAAGTTGTTTAAAATCTGTTAGAGGATGAAGTTTGTCTTCATTGAAAACAAAATGCCTTGCTGACGTCCTGCCTTCCTGTTATACTCTCCATCCGCTTTGCTTTGCTTATAAGGAACTAGACACAAAAATATAAATATTAAGGCACAACGAGAGGAGCATAGCAAAATAAGCAAGTAGTGCTGGATTTAGCCATTCCTTTTCGCTTCAGTGCTACCTTAATTCCAGAGCAACATTGTCTCCAACCACAAGGGGCATCTGTATCTGCTGCCTGTCAAAACTGGCGCTTTTTTCATCCTAAAACTATCAACTCCATCTGTCACAGAAATTAGGACTAAATCTATTTTCCAGAACTCGGGGATCTTGGGATTCTATGCGGTGTGGACTGATGTCTGTCTGAAAGTGCGTGGAAGGTGGAATGGCGGTGTGGTGTGGCTGGGAGTCAGTGTGATTGATATGTTGAGAAGCATTCGTAAGAATTTTCTCCATTGTCATCTGGTTTACAAGCTGCTTGTGTTTCTCCTTCAGTACGGTTTTGTCTCTTCTGGTGGAAAAATCGTGTTTGCTTGTGTTCTTAAATCTGTGAAAACTCCATTCAGAACCCCTGCCTTCATCCACCTAGTTGAGAGCCATTTCTTTTAATTCTTGTTTAATAAGGTTATTAAAAATGCCACATGCCATTTAGGCAGAGTGCAGTAAATACACATTGCAATCTACTCTGGGCTCATTCACGCATTACTTTGCAGCCCTGGTCACTGATGGTAACACTGTTAGTGGTGGAAGTCAGCTAGTTTGGAGTGGGTAAGTTGGAGTCAACATTGCTGTACAAAAAGCACTGTTGCACCACCTGATAGCTAGGGAAACCTGTCCACGTTTGTGCACCTGGAGAGAAAGGGACCTGCATGCCAGGACGTTCCAGTCCTAGAGAGCCTGAGAGAGGGGACTGCAGCGGGGCAGGGTCGAACCTTGGGATGGGACAGTGGCCTCCTGAGCTTCCTCCGCACAGGAGAGCAGGAATGGCTGGCTATCAGTCCCAGTGCAGCTGCCTTCTGCAGACAGCTGGGGCATGAGCTCTGCCTCCTTCCAGCTTCTGACTTCATCTGCAAAATCCATCCAGCTTGGGCTGCCCTTAGGTTTTGGAGCAGAAAGCAGGCTGTTTACTTTGTGAGGAATGGCAGCAGCTGAACTTCGGACCTCCCAGGAGGGGGAGTAGAGGAGCCTTCACTGCCGGCCTTGCATCCTTGCTGGCTGGGAAGAGGCAGCTGTTGAGCAGGAGGAGGGTCAGTGCGTGGTCACACTAGTGCTGACAGGCTTCCTTGGCTGGGGACAGTGTTCATTTTGCCTGCTGGTCTGAAAGGTAGGGCATGGCATGAAGCATTGCGTCATTCATAGGCAGAGATTTTTCATATGTACCTTTCAGTTAAAGAAATGCAAATTTCATACAGTAATAATAATAATGGAAGTGCTGACTTTGAGGTTTGGAATTTGGAATTATCTTTTGTATCATACAACTGAAAAAATTGTAACAGAAAATAGGTGGGCTCTTCACTTCCCACACCTTTTACCCATGTAGAATATTACCATCTACATCCAGGATTATGTATTTTTTTTCAAGAAACACCTTCTAAAAATGATTTAAAACATACTAGTCTGTATTTAAGGAGAACTTGGATTCTGACTGTATTTGTATCTGCCATTTTGGGGAAGGGCTTTGGGGCTCAGTGCTCTGTTGGGGGAAAGACAACTTCTAAGCCTAGGGGAATAACTCTTTGGCCTCTCTTCCTCAGTGCTGGTTTTCTAACAACAGAAATGGTATTGCCAAATTCAAAGTAGCTTTCAAAGTAATGAGGAAGGCAATCCTTGCTCTTTTTCACAAAGCGCCATGTAGGAAAATATATCCCATGGCGGGACAGTAAAATAAGGTCTGGTAGCTTTCTGAATTCCCACATTTGCTATGTTTTCTGCTTACTGTCCTTTCCTGTCTAAGCAATTAGTTTTGCTCCTTACACCAGCTCTCCACATTACTACAGAGTAGCAGTCTTCCGTCGCTAGGGGTCATTTTGGCAGCCGAAAAAGCCAGCACATATCTGACCTGGATTTATGACTCCTGGGCACCTTTTTGTTTAATCCTGGTGTCTTTTCCCCCTTTTTATTTCACACCCTTTCCTAATAGTTGTCCTATCCAACTTGTGTTTTCTTTAATTCTTTTTCTGACCTATTTTACACTGATTGTTTATAAAATAAGGACATTAGATAGACACAAACCCAGCTGACCTTAAAATTCAGCAGTTCACATTCAGATGTAATTAAAAATACATGGTCTATATATGTGGTTAATTCCTCTCAAATGATTTCTAAGCACATTTCTTTTATTGGATTATATTGCTTTTTCTACGTTTCAAGAGATTTACAACTGCTATTAAAAATGTCTGGCAGGAGTCCTGTGAATTAATTAGCTGATAAAATTTCAGTTTCTGCATCGAGTAATATCTTAGTATGTGCCTGATGGAGACACACAGTGAGAAAGCACTTTTTCTTCTTGAAGAAGAGATTGAATACTAATAGAGGATTTCACCTGTCAATGAAAGGTATCTTTTTGCCAAACTCTGTCAGTAGTTCTCAGAACCTTTTGGCATTATGGTGTATGGGAGTCATGGGGGGCAGTAAAAGTCCTATGCATACACCAACATTCATCCTGTAGAAATGGCCTAGTAAGGTGTCACTTGCAGTAGCCTGTGCAGATGACTGAATACGGACATGTGCATATTGCTGAGTTCTTGGATCTGATGTACCCTCAGAGACCCATAAATAATAACCTCTGCAGTCTAAAGTTACAAAAGAAAAACTTTGTGACTTACCGGATTCCCAGCACAAACTTGGGGCAGGGGTGGGGACAGGGAATGAATATAGTGCTTTCCCAAGTGGTGTCTGTTTCAATGGAGAAGTAAGGGCAAGTGAAGGCATTTAAATTAGGTTCTTGCTTCACATCTGGAGTAGTTTATCTTTTTATTGACTGTGCAGAGCTGTTTGGGAGATTGGTGTCTTAAGTTAGCCACCTAAACTAGGTGTGAATACTCCTCAAAATAGTCATTTTTTCACTTGAATGTGCAGAGCTTCCAGGGTGAGCATCCCTCCTCTCTCTTGCTTTATGCAGGCAGAAAAATAATGAACAGGGAGGATAGTAAGTGATTGTATTGATCAACAGTCACCCCACTGAGTTGAAGCTCATGACTGGTGAGACCACTGTACTTCACACTGTAGGGTCAGTTAGACATTGTTATTTTGGCCATACATATTTAGCGTTGCCAGTGTAAAGTCTTGTGAACATTATTGAGGGCATTCAACACCTGGCCTTCAGGCCAATTATTTTTAATTGATTCACCTGTGTATTATCTGGGATTGATCCCTTCTAGAACAGGTTGCACAAGTCCACTTGCACACCAGTCAGCATGGGGCTCTTATTGACACCTTAGGATACTTTATAACATTTTTCCAACCAATGCATGGTGCAGACTGCCAGTGTGATTTGTTTATGGCGTGATTTTGGAGACTATGTGTTGCATGCTATGGGGTGTGATTGGGAATGAGTGGGAGGTCAAAGCATACTGATGTAGCTTTGGAGGACTGTGTGGGGACTGTGTAGGATCAACTGTGTTGATTCTGGAGTGAGCTACATGTGGAGGTGCTTTCTGGTTGCCTCCCAGAAAACAACCTGGGAATGTACTAATGGATGCTGGAGGGAACTGGACTGACTCAATCTGTAAGCAAGAGACTGTACTTCAGTCTCTGAGATGTTAATGGGAGCAGAGAATAAAAAGAAGCCCATATAGTCTTGTCTTATTGCAAGAAAGGGACAGACATTTAAAAGGAATATGGAGTGGACCTGTTTAGAAGAGTTGGAGGCAGGATATCATTATTAATTTTGGAATGTTAGTTACTTGGGTCCAGCAAATACAGCGCTGTAATCGTTAACTGTGCACATAGAATCATAGAATCATGGAATCGTTTAATCATAACACTGTTTGGATTGGAAGGGACCTTTGAAGATCATGTAGTCCAACTCCCCTGCAATAAGCGTGGACATCTTCAATTAGATCAGGTTGCTCAGAGCCTCTTCCAACCTGACCTTGAAAGTTTCCAGGGACGGGGCATCTACGACCTTTCTGGGCAACCTGTTCCAGTGTTTCATGAATTTTATTGTAAAAAATATCTTCCTCATATCTAGTCTGCATATACCCTCTTTTAGTTTAAAATCATTACCTCTTATCCTATTGCAACAGACACTACTAAAAAGTCTGTCTCCATCTTTCCTATAAGTCCCCTTTAAGTAATGAAAGGCCACAATAAGATCTTCCCAGAGCCTTCTCTTCTCCAGGCTGAACAACCCCAACTCTCTCAGCCTTTCCTCACAGGAGAGATATTCCATACCTGTGATCATTTTTCGCCCTTCTCCAAACCCACTCCAACAGGTTCATATCTTTCCTGTACAGAGAGACTCCAGAGCTGGATGCAGTACTGCGGGTGGGCTCTCACCAGAGCAGAGGGCCAGGATCACCTCCTTCAACCTGCTTGTCACACTTCTTTTGATGCATCCCAGGATACGGTTGGCTTTCTGGGCTGCAAATGCACATTGCTGACTTTCCAGCTTTTCATCTACCAGTACCCCCAAGTCCTTCTCTGCAGGGCTGCTCTCAATCCCTTCATCCCCCAGCCTGTATTGATACTGGGGGTTGCCCTGACCCTGGTGCAGGACCTTGCACTTGGCCCTGTTGAACCTCATGAAGTTCACATGGCCCTATTTCTTGAGCTTGTTGAGGTCCCTCTGGATGGCATCTCATCCCATAGGCATGTCAACTGCACCACTCAGTTTGGTGTCATCTGCAAACTTGCTGAGGGTGCACTCGAGCCCACTAGGTCATTGTCTATGTCATTGATGAAGGTACTAAACAGTACTGATCCCAGTACAGACCTCTGAGGGACACCAGTCATCACTGACCTCCATCTGGACGTTGAGCCATCGACCACTACTCTCTGGATGCAACTGATTCCTCATTTGTTGAACAGTTCACCTGTCAAATCTGTATCTCTGCAATTTAGAGAGAAGAATGTTGTGGGGGACCGTGTCAAAGGCCTCACAGAAGTCCAGATAGATTACATCTGTAGCTCTTCCCTTGTCCACTGATGTAGTCACTCCATCATAGAAGGCCATTATGTTGGTCAGGCAAGAAAGACTTGCCCTTGGTGAAGCCACGCTGACTGTCTTGAATCGCCTCCCTGTCCCCCATGTGCCTTAACATAGCTTGTAGGAGGATCTGTTCTGTGATCTTCCCGGGCACAGAGGTGAGGCTGACGGGTCAGTAGTTCCCAGTGTCCTCCTCCATTCTACCCTTTTTGAAAACGAGTGCATTGTTTCCCTTTTTCCAGTCACCAGGGTTTTCACCTGACTGCCATAGTTTTTCAAGCATCATGGAGAGTGCCTTGGCAACCACATGAGCCAGTTCTCTCAGGAGCCTGGGATGCATCTCGTCAGGTCCCATAGACTTAATGTATGTTCAGGTTCCTTAGGTGGTCATGAACCTGATCTTGTACAGTGGGAAGGACTTTGCTCCCCCAGTCCCTGCCTTAAGCTCCATCCACTCAAGAGGATACATAAACTTGCCTTAAATATATTTTTAATTCAGTGTCTCCTTTCTTTTCAATATGCCTTTTCCATTTATAATATTTACTTAAAAATTGAGTAGCATCCTTGTACAGTTAGAGATTGTTATTTATATATGAAATAGTAAGTATCATTAAGAGTATTTACCCAGTGCATCCAGTACAGTAAACATGGAAATATTGCACAATACTTTGCTGGACTTCTGCTTTTCTGAACTCTGTTCCAATCTAAACTACAAACTAGACCACACATGATGTTAAAACAAATCTAAGAACAGAGTAGACCTCCAACCCTTTTTTGGTCCTAACAAAGGCAAAAGTAATTGTGAAGACAACACATTTCTGGTCACCTGTTAGGCCAGTTAAATAAAGGTTTTAAATAACCATGTCCTACAAAGATGAATGTAAACTACAGATGCTGTCACTATGTCAAACCAATTTAAACCATCACAGTATTATGGGAGTTCTTTGCTGAATATGTCAACATGTACACACAAAAAAGCAGTTAGATGTTTTTTGTTTGTTTTTTGGTTTTTGTTTGTTTATTTTTTTATTTTTAGATTTTCCCAGTATTTACAACCAGATATTCCCTGAGGCAGCTAATAGGTTTGTGTTTCATTTTCTGCATGTGCTTCCTTGAAATTCATATAATACAAGTTTGCAAGAAATAGGAAATTCTGAGTTTTCTTAGATGAGAAGCATGAAGAAATGAGTAATTTATGGGTAAGTAGAATTCCACTCTATGTAGTCTGAAGGACAAAAATAAAGAGTAGCTGTTTCATTTTTGTGATTTCACATTACACCAACACAATTGTGTACCCTGGAAAGGTAATACCTAATGTGATCTCCTACTTCTTCTAACCCAAAATTCAATTTCTGCATTAGAATTTGAAGATGGCTGCTGAGCGAAATGTCATTCAAAAGCATATCCCCAATCTGTTCAGTTTGGTGGGTATCTTTGATGATACTTGCCTAAGGCCTTGTTTATACACAAAAGTAGCTGAGGTTAAAATAAAACTGTCTTTCAGAACTATTTGATTAAAGCAATAAAAATCTAATTCAACATAAATTTGGAGTTAGCAAACTGATTTTGGATGTGTTCCAATAGGTCTCTTTAAGCACAGCTGGCTTCATATCATTGAGAAATGGTGATGTCTTTATTGAGTTGACCTGCTGTAAAAGAGTGACAGACTTGTTTATTACACCTTCTTAGAAGAGTTTCATTCTTTCATTTTACTAAAACAAAATGTGTATAGACTAAATAGTACACTAAACATGAAATAGGCATGCAAATATTTCAGAGTCCTGACCCAGATTACCAAATTCAAATAAATCAGTATTAATAAATAAACTAATCAAAGTGTGCCCAGGCAAGAATTTGCTCTGATTTAACTAGGTCTTTTAAAAGGCAATTTTAGTTAACTTTTGGGTTGGTCAGCAGCCTAAACTCTCTTTAGTTCATTTGTTCATTTGCTTGAAATACCAGAGAAGAAGAATGAATTAAGATGGATTTTTATATGGAGGGAGATAGCTTGGGTGATTAGCAGACTTTATGACAAGAACAGCGACTGGGTTCATGCAGGTACACGCGTCTTTCTTCCTACACTTCGCCTAAAATTAAAAAATGTCAAAGCAGTTAGTAGAGTTCATCTCCATTCCTCTACTATACCCTTAGCTGTGGTACCTGAATTCCAGGATGAAAGAAGAATGTCTTTGTGTTTTAAAAGTTTAATTTACAAAAGTGATGAATGATTCAGTTGCTTCCATATTAGGGGCACAGTCTGAGACATTTCTAGCAGCCCGGTTTTCAGAATATGTTGAGCACCTAACCTTTGAAAATCAGATTTTCTAGTTTGACATTCAAAAAGGAATCATTCACCATCACAGATAGCTTTGAAAATGTATTTCCTTTCTGCAGCTAACAAAAATTAAGGGCTTCAAAAATGCTGGAGAAACACAGTCATAAACTTGTCACTGTGCCAAAAATAAACACTAAAACGTTGAGGTGGGGGATCTCAGTAACAACACCACATAATAAATGGGGCTTTCTTTGTAGGTGAAATACTGTGTTCGTGGCTTTGATACATCAAAATACACTGGGCTGCCAGCTGTTCTCAGACATGTTGCAAATCAGTATTTTGTTCTTCCTGACAAACAGTGATCATTCTCCTCATTCTTGGTGGTAGTGGAGGTGAGCTATACTTTCCTCTTCCTACTTGCCTTAGGCAACTGCTCTTTTCAAAGTTCCCCAAAAGGGCTGGATCAGATTAGGGAGGCTGTAAAGATGAGACTGAAGTCGGTACTTTTGGGAAAGTGGTTAACAGCAGCAGTGCTCTGGAGATTTCCCAAACTCTGGGAACTGAGTTGTACACTGGCATCATGCTGCTTTCTGGAGCCAGACCTAATATCCATGGCTGGATAGCCCAAACATGTCCAGAGGCTTACAGATATTAGGCATCAGAGATGGAAAAGAGGTTTTGGAACATTCTCCATCCCCACTGCAAAATTATGCAGCCAGTGTGAGATTAGCCATTGTGTTAAATTTTCCAGTTGTTTATTTTGGCCTATTTTTAAATGTCCTAAGTGATAAGTTAAGGGATTTCTACCACTTTCTTTCAATAGATTTCTTTGTTTCTAAACATCTCTTATAACTGATGCAAATTTTTACCACCTTTAAATACCATTGTGCATAGCTATAGTTCATTTTCCCACCCAGGTAATTTTCTATCAACATTAATTCCTGTGGTATTCATAAGATTAATTATTAGGGTAATTATTGTGTAACTAATTATACCCATGCCAATTCAGTTCATTATGCTGCAGGTGAAACTGCGATATATGTAGCATTGTCTAGTCGCTTTTATCTGATGTGTTAGCATTCAGACCTTAAGTAGGGCTAAAGCAGACTAGAACTAGGATTTGGTAAACACCATTGCATATATTCTGGTAAAATCCAGTCAATAGCATTTACATTTTCTTCATTCTGTTCTTCCATCGATTTTATACATTCACCCCACAAATCTGTGATCTGGAGTTACAGCTGTGTCCATAACAGGGAAGGTGTTGCTTTCATTATCATATTGTTATTTGCTCAGATTCTCTAGTGTTTTTATAAAGCAAAAATGCTCACATCTTAAAATGTAAACACTTTTAAAGCAATGCCTTCCCATGTGTTTTATATCCTTGTTTTAAGTAGATGTAAATCATTATCCCTTGCATTTAATTCAAATGGATACGATCTTGTATTAATAGTAGTAGTGTGCACCTGTTTCTTCCTTTGCCCACAGTCTTTACCCTATTCTGGATACCTTGCTTGTGCTTATGGGCTACAAGCTGTAATATAGAAACTTAGAAGTAATGGAAAGGACATTCCCTAAATAAAGGTTCATGTCTTAGGAGAAAAATAGCTTTACAAATTTATACGCTGTCCTTGCATTCCATCTTTGGCATTTGCTTCTTTAATCTAGCTGTAATAAAGAGAAAGTTCCCTATTTTCTCTTTTGCCTCTTTCTTGAGGTCCGAGTTAGATTTGTTCCAGCAAAACCATCTGAGTTAAGCTCACAGAATGCTTTATTTTGTTACATTTGTTTCATACAATTGGAAAGATGCTATAGAGATGCTACAGAGATGAGGTTTTGCAATACACTCATGGTACATTTTTGGGGATTGCAAAGCTAGTTCTGCTTGAAAACTTTTTATAACGCCCTGTTTTCAAAGGATATGTCTATAGCAAAGTAGTTTTTAACCTAAATTTAACCTGAGTTATATAACTGCTCTAGACATCCTTTTTTTTTGAAAGAAAAGTGGGATCATTAACTGATTGCTTGCTTTCGGTTAGTTGGGCCTTATGACTTCAACATGTTATTTCTCCTCAGCTGGAGTGAATTGTCATACACTGGGAAGCTTAGCAGTGTGTTCTGATGTGGGTAACCGGATGCATACTGAAAGGTAGTGAGTTTCTTCAAGGTGAGGTCAAAGGATCATACATGCATGTGGGTGGCATCAGTGTCTTTTATGTTTTTTTCACCATTCTTTATTCCATTGTGGAATGGTTGCCCTTTTTGATAACATCTTTGTACTTATTTTCCCTATGCCTCCATTTTTTCCCTTACATCTTCCTGAGGCCCTTTCTTGATTGCGTTTTATTTCAGTCCCTGCTGACCTTTAGGAAAAAAACAGCAGAGAAGAGGACCTCTGTTTGGCCATATTTATTGATGCTGCTGTGGCCTCTCCGGTTACCTTTTGTCAACTTTCTTAACTGAATTTCCCTTCACAGAATTGTTTGTCAAAGGCAAACCATTGCCCAAACTCACATCTAAATGTATTTCTGTGAGAATGCATCTGGATCATTTGGGTAGCCATCCTGAAATCTCTCTGGGAATCTTTCAGAGAACAGGAGTTACCACCAGGTGGAAAATTGCAGCCTGAATGGCACACTACAAATATTCAAGGCTTACAGCTCAACTCAGAGCAGACAGTTCAGAGAAAGCCATTATTTTAATTAATTCACATAAAGTGTTTAGTGAATTATTAAAGAATGTGACAAAATATGTTTGCTTGCACATCATTTGAGAACGAAGAATGGAGCAAAAAACTGTCAAACAAGAAGCTTGTTGTGAACGGTTCAGGCAGCATTCGTCTTCTTTTAGGTGGAATGTGACCCTGCTAACCCTGAAGTGTGAGTTAGACCTTTGATGTTCAAGGGGGATTCAGAACCAGGCAGACAGAATTCATCCAGCCTGGGACGGTAGTGTGTAAGTGACTGGTGACATGGTGACTACCTTTCAGTGAAACCAGGCCCAGTTTGTAACCAGCCTTAAAACCAAGGACTAGATCTAGTAGAATAATTTAAGGATCTGGGCAAGACATGGCAAGACATGTGTTCCTTAAAAAATTTTTACAAATTGATGAAGATAGGAAAGAAAGAAAATAGTGAAGAAACTGTAGAGGTAACAGGGAAGAGAAATTACTTTTTCCTTCTGCCTTCTCTTTTGTTTTTAAATAGGTAATTAACTTATATTGAACTATCACTGTCATCATTATCACATTAGCTGGACTATTTAGCAAGGAATAACATGTCTTTTACATAGTTTGATTTGACAACTCAGTGAAAGAGAAACAAGGGGTTTTTAGCAGAAAAAATGAATGTTGTAGGGAAAATGTCCTGATCACAGGTGAAAAGCATCATAATTTTTCTCCACTTCTGGCCTTTTAGATTCAGTGTCGTCCTGGTAATGTTCACATCTGCATATGTGGTATGGATATGAGAATTTATATTGGGTAGGTACAGCTACATAACAAGTCAGTCAGCGTCCTCAGACAGCACACCTGAAAAGGCACAGGAAGAATACAAGATATATATCTTTTGAAACAAGTAGGCATTTATGGTCATTGTGGATGAAAATCACCCCTGTGCAAATAGCTAGCAAAAAGCCCTGTGTTCCCTCTTCCTGGAACTACAACTTAAACTGGGCAGACAGAAGGTTGCAGTGGAGTGTCTGTATGGTCCATCTATGTCAGGAAAGATTTTTATGCATGGAACTGGTAAATCTGATGGAAATGGGTGCTGTTCATGGAACATGCCCTGGAAACAGTGAGAAGGGGGAAACTCTTCTCATTGGCAATATGGTGAAAACCCAGCTGCAGTTGTATCATGGCTGTTAGAAACGTAGGTACCAATTTTACTAGCAATAGCAAATAGCACTGCCCTGCAATTTGGGTCAATATTTCCCCAGGAACGTAAAGCTATTCATGACATACCTGCAAGCTTCCTTGGTTTTTCTCCCCATGAATAGCACTAGGTTATTTCTGACTGCCATAGAATTTTTTAACGGAACACATTAAACAAAGCTAAATTCAGTAAATGAAAGTTGTCAAAACTGCTTTGTATTTGACAGGAATACAAATGTATAATATTTTTTCCCCCCAAAAAAAGTCAAGTTATTGAACTGTAGAGTTGTTTAGGAGGAAACAGCTTGCCTCTTTTTTCAGCTAAGAGGTAGCATGCAAGGTCATTCATTTAGAAATAGGGCAATTTCCTGTACTTTACTAAATCTTGTCTTGTAAAGGTAGAAAAACAGACATATCAAAAAGCCTTTATGATATATAATGCATACTGTGTTTTCTGAACCTTGGAATGAGCAGTTCTCTCAGTGCCCTCTCCTTGCTCTCAACCCTAAGCAATCTATTACCCACTGCTGCTCTTTAGCAGATGGCTTCTCTGTGGAATAGCTAGTCCTGTTCCAGGAACAAATTCTTGTGCTGGATAGGGTCAAGAGGAATAAGTTTTTGGTGACCAAATTTTAATCTTACTTATTGTAAATCATGAGAAACTGTACTGATTTTCACCAGCAAGAATCCTTAATTGGACCTCAGACCTCCAGTTGATTGCTTTGTAATGTCACAAATCACTGTAATCCACTTCTGAGGTCACAGAGAAATCTCCCTATGTTTGGTTCTGTTCTGACATTGTTTCTTTCTAACTTTGTGCTTTGTGTAATTATAACAGAATAATATGCTTTGGGCACCTTTCATTTTTTGTCCTGTAAGAGGCTAATAAACCATTAAGGATATTTTACAACATGGTGAGTGCTATTTTGCAGTGTTTCATTAGCCACAAATCCACAAGTCACCTTCAGGAATTCCAGATGACAGACTGGAGGTATTTTTGCAGCTGTTCTATGTGAGCTCATGAAAGTCTTGTTCCCTTTAAAGGAAAGAAGAAGAAAAAAAAAAAGACCTTTTTATGTATCAATCCTTTTGACAGTCCTCTGTAAAGCAAGAAGACTCATCTCTGTTATACATGAGTACTATGCATTTTATCCATATGCCTGTGGATAGTTCAAATATCATCTCTCTTGTAAAATACTTTTACTGTAGAATTGAATGAAGTGACTGCCTTTGAATAGGATATAATAAGCTGCAAAATGCTTTGAATGGCTGTTCACTTAATAAAATATCGCCTAAAGCGATGCTATCTTCTGACTATTATATAGTGTTTCATGAGTTGACTTTTACAATTGAATTCCCTGCCATCTTTATGTACCGGAGAACATCTTGAAAAAATCAGGCTACAAATAGTGACTGTTTTCTAAAGGTCAAAGAAATTGTAAGGGAGAAAAAAAGTCTTTTCTGAAAAGAAATATTCAGGAAGCTCTGAATATTTATATACTGATATCATCTTTAGACCTCCAGGGTGTTTCAGAGTACAGACAGCTACAGTTTTTAATAAAAATGTTTTCCAAACTGAATTTCATTTCTCATTTCAGATTTATAAAAAAAGATTAGTTTCCTGACTCATACTTCTTTGTTTGAATTTTAACAGTTTGTGTTTGGTCCTGTTCCAAAACAATTTTCTGTCCATTTTAAAAGTGCTAAGGCTTGGGATATAGAACTGCCAAGGACCGTTTGGAAAAACATATGCTAAAGACTTTCCTACAAGGTAGTAGAAGGGGATGGATGGTTCATTTGAAATGACCTCTGTTTACATAACAGTATTCTAGCATGTACTAGCTGGTGAGATCGTGCACATTCTATACTGCTATTTTAAAAGTGCAGTCAGTTCACTAAGTCAGTGTGCAGATGTCTGTGTTTGTCCATCTGCCCTGAGTGCTCTTTTGCAGTCCTCCATTTTTCATCCTTACCAGAATGCACCAGCATCTACTGTTCTTTTCATGGTGGAGATATCATCTACCTGTTTAAGTGCCAGTCCTGCTCGGGATCAGTCTCTTTACAGCTGTGCACTGTATCGCTGTACAATGTTTTCTACACCTGCCCTAAGATATAAAGAGGAACTGCCTCTGCTTGCCATCTGGGGCTCTGAAGGATCAGGAAATCCCTGAAATGAAATATTGCCACAAACATAATTAATGGACTCTGACAGTTGTCAAAAAGTCTGTGGAATGCAATGGGAAATGACATCTTTCTCTTTATAAAGAGCACAAAGGTCAGGTAGAAGATGGAGGAACAAAGAGTATGAAGTCCTTGAATAACATCCAGTGCAGAGAGACACAGGTATAACCTGGTCGTGGCCTTCAGCAATCTTCCAAGCATTGACAAGCTATGCAAGATAGGGTATGAGACAAGACAGCAATGGAGTGGTAATGAACACTTCACAGCAACAGCATTACAGCCCATCTTCCTGCATCAGGTTGGTTCTCTTCTGACTG
This sequence comes from Falco rusticolus, assembly GCF_015220075.1. Taxonomy (NCBI): domain Eukaryota; kingdom Metazoa; phylum Chordata; class Aves; order Falconiformes; family Falconidae; genus Falco; species Falco rusticolus. The sequence continues at coordinate 40,845,965 of NC_051210.1, read as the reverse complement.
GCAGCGAGATATTGGATTTGCAAATGAAAGCAGCCATACGTTTCTGCATGGCTACAGGAAAGCCGCCCCTGTGCTCTCACCTGGGGGAGTGTGCACAGTGGTTTGGTAGCTGGCACAGGAGCTGGCATGCACAGCTGGAGGTGTATGGTAGCCACATTTTGTATGTGTTGGCTGGACACAATGGCATCCAAAAGGATATGGGTTGCAGGATGCCATAAACTGTGGGGGATTTGTGAGTTTGAACCCTGTCCCACAGTATCAGTTGTTGTCTGTCTTCTACATTGTCCATAATAACTGGCCAGGCAAGATCCCAGCTAATGTGGGGGGCTGTACCCATAGGTGTATCGAATACACAATCTGATGGCTGAGGGCTGAGTACAAACGCGGAAGAAGAGATGGTGGCTTCTGCCTGTAGTTACGTAAATATCTTGCCATCCAGTATGCACTATTTAGGGGGACCAAAGCAGCTGCTCAATGTAACCTAGACAAGCTCCGTATGAACCACATGTGCATGCACCATGGCCCCAGCAAAACAGTGACTGTTTAGCTTCATGAAGTGGCAATGTGTGTGTAAGGGAAGGGAGAGACCTTATCTGCAAGTACTGGAAATACGAGCTTCTCTTCAGGGGCTCTGCAGTTTGTGCAGTTCCCAGGGAGCACAGGTTAGTGGAATTCTGCTTCCAGGACTTCTAGACTTTGTGTGCACCTGCTCAATTGTACAGAAGGACTGAAACATTTTGACTAGTACCCAGTCGTGGAACTGGGGGCAGTGGGAGGAAATTGGGAAAGAAAAGACATTCTCCCCTTGGAGAAAAGCACTAGAGCGTGACGGAAGCTGTGTTATTTCTGTTTCGCTGCTAGACTAGGCAAAACCAGAGAATATGTGGCAGAGAGAAAGGCTCCATTTCTTGGGTGTGCTGTGAGTTGCCTGTTTGTATTTCAGCCAAAAAGAATGGGACTGAGGAGGTTTTTAAACAGTGTCAGCTTTTCCTGGACTTTGGTTTGAAAAGAAGCTGTGAGAAAGTAGTATTTGATTTATCAAAGAGAGTCTATGAAACAAATTAACCTTGAAGGAAGAAGGTTCTCTCTGCCTTGAAGCAGATGGGGTGTGGACAAATTTGCGTGAAGGATTCCTCAGTGGATTCTTCAGCCTGGCAGTGAGGAAACAAAGCCGTGAAGAAAAGACAAACCCTCCCATCTGTCCTTCCAAACAAAGAGGTGATGTAAATGAAGAAGAATTCATGCTACTTGAAATCTCTGGGTGCTGCTGACTTACGTTCTTATAAAGTAGAGCTTGACTGTCACATTCCAGATCCATGCACAGACTTGACAGATAAAAATCACAGCATAATTTGTGAATCCTGAAAAAAAATGCAATAAAACACTATGTTCTGTCTCTCAGAGATTCAACGAGAGAGAGAGAGGGAGGAGTGAAGGAGAGGAAGGAGGAGAGTTTGTTGCAGTTGTCTAGTTTGGTACCTATCCTGTCCAACTTTTCAGTCTTCGCTTTCCCAGACCCTGGCTTCAGAGCTCTTCAGCCACTTTCCTTTTCATTCCTCTTCAATCACTCCAAGATCTACCAAGCCCTCCATACCATCTTTCAACTTGCACAATCTATACCACTCTCACTTTGCCATTGTATTTCTTTGTGTACAACACACTCATTAAAGAATAAATGTACCACACCTGCCATGTCAGTGTCTTCATTCATAGCCCTTGCTACTTTTCTTCCACAGTCCCTCTTCCCTCTTTCGTTATCATTCATACAGGTAAAAAAAAAATTCCTCAAGAAAGTATTGTTGTATTGTTTTCTGTCCACATAGTCTGCAGCATTGTCAGTGTGGGATGTCAAAATAATGCAGGAAAAGAACGACAGGCTGTAATAAGCTCCGATTAAACAGATAGAGATCACACTCTTGGCAAAGCTGGAATCTGGTGTTCTACTTAGCATCTATCTCCTGTTCCACATTTCATAGGCAGATGTGTTAACTACACTTACAGTTTCTGTATGTTTCCCATTATAAGGCCCCTTCTTACACTTGCTGCTAAGTTTGCCAAATTGTTTTAACTGTGGAGGCTGAAAGTTTTCCATTCTGGATATCTACTTCAGGTTGAATTTAGAGGAGCTTTAGAGGAAATAAAGTATGCTATTCATGTTGAAATTAATTTATTTTCAGTTGACTGTTCAATCCTACAGATTGAAACAAGCCTTTGAAATCTGTGGCAAATAAAGAAGAGGGCATGTTGCCATCATGCCAGAATGTGCCCTTTGCTTACTTGTGTTGGGTGGGTAAAACATTGATCATGTATTTGGCCATGTTGTCTTTTGTTTTTATATAACTCAGCAGAAACTTAAGAATGAAGCAGATGCTTTTGCCACAGAGTGAGCATGTCCCGCAGCAGACCAGCAGGCACTGGGTACAATTTTATTTTTTTTTCTCAATTTGTTCTTTTGGGTCTTTCTTTGGCTTCTTAAGTTTGGGAGTTACAGTAAAAGAAGGATTAGTTTCCTGGTTAAGGCAGATGAGGGCTTCTTCAGCAACTGGACTGTTTCTCTACATCTCTTGCTGGACCACCATTTGAGTTGGACTCTTCTTGTACAGCCATTAGCTATGTATTTTCATGCCCACCCAGGGAACACATCTGCAGACAGCTTTGCAGAATGGCTGAGAGGTCATAGGACAGAGTGAGGCTGATTGCAGAAGTTCCATATATGCAGTACACACTCAGGTTCTAGCTATGCCAAAAAATCAACCACCAGCAACTTGTTTTTGACAAACCTAGTGTTCTTTTTTCAGTACTTCACACTCCCAGGCTGTAAGGTAGGAACAGAGAGCACTGAACCTGCAGATGGTCTAGTAAAGGCACAGTGAGAGAGGGCATCCCTACAACAGCCAAGAGGGAGTGAATACCTGTGCATGCAGTGCAGAGCTTAAGTACATCATGTCAAATGGGAGACCCATGTAAGAAATGAGTAAATGAAAAAGAATTAAAGAATAGCTGGCTGCTTACTGAATGAAGCACAGCTTGGATAGGTCAGAGGGAGGTTTGTGTGGCTGTGTGGTAACACACCAAATGGACAAATGGCATTAAGACTGGGAAATCTTGCAACTTGTCATTCCTTATTCATGAGAGCTTGGCTTTCCAGCCTGAACAGTCTTTTGACATAGGTGTTTAAGAACGTGGAAGGGGAAGGAGACAGGTACAGTCTACGGCAGCTCATTTTTATTAGTGTTAAGTTTGGGATTTGCTTTCCTGACATGTACGTTATATAAAATCTCTATGAAATACTTTGGAACTTTGAAAAACATTTTGGGGAGACTATTCCTTGTGCCTCTTGGCCTGTTAAGCAAAGTGCCTTGTCTGCCACAAGGAAGAGAAAAATTAAAACTAGTACTTTTAGAAAATATCTAAATTAATTTAAGTTCACTTGCATTAATAAAAATTCTCTGATTTAAAGCCCAGCATCTTAGACTGTGTATATTTCGGTGAGTTGGTTTGCAGGGAAGCTGCTGAAGTTCATCTTGTTTCATTGACTAGGACAATACACACATATGGCTTTAAAACCAGGACAACTTCATGATTTTCAGAATTAATCTTGCTGGTCCTGGACCTCATGCAGGTATAATTTCTGAGGAAATTCCACTTCTTTGGTGGGGGGAGGGAGGAAATGCTTCCATGGCAGGTTGGCTTTAAAATATAAATGCTGCTGTTTGAAGCAGTCAGGAATGCCAGACTGAACTGGGGAGACTGATTAATGGGCAGATGATGCAATCATAGTTATGTTATAAATCGCTTGGATATTTATTTATCAAATGCCTTGCAGTACAATATGTCACACGACTATCACATATGTACACATAGCCTACATTTGCATAGGCAGATGTCTTGGGGCAGATATTCAGCAAATATAAATAGACTGAGCTCCTCTGAAGTCCCTTTAAGTCTTGGAGCTTTGCTATTTTGTACCAATTAAAGACTTGGCCCCTTTGTCTCTATCTAAGTTCACTAAGCTGCAGACCAAACTGATGATTATTCATCTTACTTAGTAAGTGTTGCAAGTTTCTGGCTCTTATTTGCTAATGCAAAAAAAATGTTCTAACATGAAACTGGGCTTAGATCCCAGTTTTCAGTCATACTCTCCATTAAAAGATGACGGATGTGGCATACATCAAGCATAAATCAAATAGTAATAGTGCTGTTGTTTTCCTAAAGAACTCAGGGAAGGACTTAATTGCATTCACATCTCCTACTGCATCTAGCCTGATGTCCTGAGTCAGTTGCATTAAGATTAAGAAATCTTTACCAGGGATACAACACACACAATGGTTACAGTCACTGATGTAATACTGGCGCCAGTAAGCTTTATTTTATTTAAAAAAATACTACTTTCCATGTACTTTAAAATAGTATAGACATAAAATATTTTTTAAAAAAACAGAAGCTCTGTCTGTGTAATTTGATGCTGAGCCTTAGCAAAACAGGCAAAGGTCCAAATATTTTTCCCTGCTCAAATGGTTTAAAATATGTTTCCAAGGGTGATTTGGCTGGAGAGGCGACCACTGGGGAATTACAAGCTGAAAAGTTTTACTTTTTGTGAGGATCTGTGTTTCTGTGAAGAAACCGCAACTGCTTTTAGGGCTGGCCAGGAGCCAGAAGTAAGGTATGCTCAAAAAACTTTTGCTCAAGTGAAGTCTCATTAATGAAGCGGAAAGCAAAAACCATTTTTTGTAAACCTTAAAGGAAAGACACTGAGATAAGGCCATTGCAAACAGAATACCTGGACTAGTATGTAAGGCCCCTGCCCTGTGACGACTTCTATCCATGTTTCTCCTACTTGCTTCCCATTCACACCAAAATTTTGTACCACTAATATGAAGGGAGCTGTCCTTGCATTAAGTGTTTGCCAGACTGGGGCCTCCCTTTGTACTTAATTAGTGTTTGACATATTCAGTAGGAAGTAGATCAACTAAAGGCATAAGTAACGCATAATTTTGCATTGCCAGGGGAAGTTTAATTTACGAGCTTGTTATACTCATAGCCAAATGTTACTTTTGGCAAAAAGAATGTTTACAATGTTGTTGTTTGGACAAATTACAACTATTTTTTCTTTGGGGCCTGGTCCACGCACCCCTGGAAGGCAGAGAAGACTGTCACTGCTTCCCAGAGCAGGAGCTCTCTCTCTGCCTGCGTGCGGACATGTAACAACCGACAGATGCTTTGGAGGACTTGGCTTTTGGGAAGCCTGTGAGCAACCCATTTGGGAGGCACCTGGCTGTCTTCTCTACATGCAAGGTAGCACCTACACTATTTTTGTCAGTGCCTGGGCTAAGACCTTGGCAGAACTAGACACATCAGTCTGATCTGTGTGCTAATTCTCCTTCTTTGTAAGCACCACCTACCTTCCTGTGCTAGACATGTTTTCCTAATATGCCTACATCTAGACTGCAGCACATATCACTTTGCTCCTATTTAAAAAAAGTCACAAACTAGAGCAGCACTTGCATCTCATATGTACCCGGGGGACCTCAGCTTAAAGCACATGGTGATCTTCGACAATCAGCTTCAGAGGAGAACATCTCTGGTCATTCTTGCTCAGAAAAATTCCCACAGTTGCGGTCTGGCCTTTTTCACGATAGCCTGGTGGTTAAAGAGTTTTCCCAGGAGCTGGGAGACAGGAGCATGCACCTTCTTTCTCTGGCCTCATTACTCTGGAATTCCTCTTCCATGATGGTACAGCTTTGACCAGGAAGGTGGGAATGACCTCTCCAGAAGCACCTGCTAGCACAGGTTTTCCTGATAGGTCAGAACTGCAAGGTTTTCATCCAGTGGTTTCAGAGACCTGAAAGCCCATCACCTCCCTTCTTGGCTGATTGCTCATACCAATATGTCATCATACAAAGAGGGGACCCACTAGAAATAGCCACGTTATTTTTGAAGCCCTAATCAGTTTGTGCCGCAGTGTATGGACTCTGTGCTTTCAGACCAGGTGAATAAGGTGCGTGGTGAAGTGGGACATCTAAGGGGGGTGTGCATTTGCTATCAGCACTTCCAGTGGCGTAGTCTGCTGTCCACCTGCTCAGCCTCTGGGTTTCTTGAACCTCTCTTTGAAGACATCCACCCTTTTCTGTTGACCAGAATGGCAGTTTGTATACTGAACTCTGACTTATGCAGCACTCACCTGGTAGCATGTGCCTCATTTTTAGGAGTCATTAATGTCTAAATTAAAAGCACCGGTCCTTTCCCTGGATCTTTCTCCAAACAAGAGGTGTTTTCATTTTGCCACCTCTCCATTTACTTCCCCCCTAATCATATTTCAGGAAATAGCTACTTTGGGCAGCATGCTCCCCTATGGTGAAGACCAAAGAGTGGATGAGCATAAATCTAGTTAATCCTGACCAGCATAGCATTTAAACTAATTTCATGACTGACTTCAGGAGGACTTGTGTCCAGCTCCCCTGGGGCGCTAAGAGCAGCTGTGTTGTCAAAGCCAGTGGCTTTCTGTCCATGTTGTGGAGGAGTCAGTACTCAGAGTGGACTCATACCTTCAACAGACCAGCATTAATTCTAGTCCAGACTATTATCACTGCAGTTTTAGTGTTCAGTTAACAATGAGTTATTGCCTGGTAAAAGTGGTAGGGATTATTATATAGACACTGGGCCTCAGGGGAATAGCATATACAACTATTGCTGTACTTTGATCCTAATGTCCTAAGGGTCTCGGTATGCACACCAACTTCTGATTATATTTTACAGCTTTCTCTGCTCTTTCCCTGCGTCTAACTCCTTTATGAAAGAAATGACCAGAAATATTTTTAGCAGGCTGAGAAATAGCCATGGTACCACAATTCAGATCACAGAACATTTTGCAGAGGTGATCCATCCTTTGACCAACCCACATGGAAAAATCTGAGATCTATCATCTGTTCAGGCATTGGATAACTTTTTATGTGAAATCCTTTTGTTTTGATTATCCTGAATTAGCTCCTTGAACAGCTGCTTTATTTTTATATTTTTTACTGCAGTGTAATTTAGTGCTCTTTCATCCTCTATTCTTTCATTAACTTTTATGATTTGTTCCAAATAATACCTGAACAGCCTTACTGAGGTTGTGTGACAAACCCAGAAAGAATTAGCAAAAACATTTTAAAAGGCTACATATGCAAATGTTGCCAGGGCTTTTAATGATGATAGTGCTCTGCAGTCTGACTGTTGAAAGCTGTGCTCTTGGCAGTCTAACATCTGTAAGAGCTTCTAGGGTAAGGTAGGCAGTTTCTTCTATGCAGAATTATTTACTGAATTCCTAGGTTTTTATACAAATAGTACAAAGAACCCTTACTCCTCCTTACTGTCAGCCTCCTGCTCCGTGCACACAGGCTCCAACCTGAACACCAACATGTCGAAGAGGAAGCACAAGTCAAGCTTCTGCACTGGCATTTTATAATCAAAGCTCACTCACTGAAGATCTTTCTCAATTTAGGTAATATCAGAAAAGGTTGCTCTAAATTGTGTCAAGAGTCAGACAGTGGAATGCAAAGATTCCCCCCCCACACACACACTGCAAAGCACAATTTAATAACTCAGTGAGCATGTCTCCAGGTTATATTCATTTACCATAATCTCTTCAGGCTGAACCAAGCTACCAGCACTGGATTCAGAGAGCTCAGTGGCATTTATTACGTAATCTTTTCCTGGCTTGCTGAGGATTCTTGCAGAGTTCATAATGCTAGATCTTGGTGACACCTAGCTCTACAATACTTGGGGGAGCAGGATGATACTTTTCTGAATCAGTGCCCCCAGCCTCCATGGTCAGCAGTTGTGCTATATTGGCCCATCAGGGTTATCTGATTCCTTTTTGGAAGGGTTTTATATAGTTTTGGGCTGTACTACATACTATGGGACAGGGATCCACGTCTTAGTTATGCACTGTGTAAAGAAGCATGCAAGGGATTTGTTTTATATCTGCTGCCTGCTATGTTCACAAGTCTGGTGTTGTGGGGAGTAATAAATGGCCATTATTGGTTTGCTTTTTCCACAGCACCTATGACTTCTTCAATATCCCACTCAGACATGTCTCTTTTTAGGCTAAAGATCCTAGTCTTTCTGATCTCCACCTATTAATCCCTACTGTCAAAGTCACATGGATTAGATTACTTTTATCTTGTAATAATTGTCTTTCATGAATAGCTAGTATCTGCTGCTTGTTATTTTGCTGTTTGGACATCTTGATAAGAAGAAGAGGAGGACAGAGCAGCAAAAGATGAATTACAATCACGTATAAATGAGGTAGGACACCCCACCCTGCTTGCTAGCCTGCTATTTTAATACAGTTAATCCAAAATACAGTTTCCTTTTTGAAGATGTGGTGAACGTTACCCTGAGGTTGTGGAAGGAAGAGAATTCATCCATGTATGGGTTGTTTCCTCTGCTGAAATCAGTTGATGTCTGAAAGTTACTGCTTAGACCTGACTCTAGACATGTAGCTCACAGCCTTTCCTTAAAGTTGGCATGGGCTTCATTATTCATGAAGTCCCATGCATGCATGCATTAGAGCTGATTAGCAAATAACGTATTTTCATGGAAACACAAGGTATCTCTCTGTGGGGTGGTTTGAAACACTCCTTAAAATGCCATACATCTCTACCAATAGTACATAGAACAAGTTCTGTACATCCATACCAATAATACATACGAGTTTTTTTGGTAGGGAGGTGATGCTGGCCATTAGGAGCGAACCGTATGCCTATTATTCTATATAGTAACTACATTCAATTTTTAATTTAAAAAAATATATTAACTGCAAATCTGGGTTGGGCTTTTTTCCAGTTAATGGATGATCACATATACAGTGAATCTTTAGGAAACAGTGGAGCTATTCTGCTTGCGTTGTTGCACATGGTGCTGAGGATGAAATATTTCAACAGATCAAGTGCAATCATCATCACAATTTGTTTTCCCTTTCAACATGGCAAGTACCTTAGCCCAAAGCCTGTTCTTCAGGGGGTAAATCTATTCCATGGTGTATTATGCTGGAATGTGCAATAAAAATAAATCATTTCATTTGCACAATCTCTAAGAAAACTGCAGCTGTTCAGCTGCATCAGTAATGAAAAGACACTTGAAAACTTTAAAACACTGTGGCAAGTTCCGTCTGCCTTTCTACCCATGAAACCTAACAACTGTGTCTGCTTTATTCATTAAGAAACTATTGGTTGAGTAAGAATCATGCCATAGATGTTTCTAAGAAATGAGACATTAGGGAAACTCCATATTACAACTGTGCTGAAGGTATCCTGAGCCTCCAGAGAGGGAAGAAATGTTTGAATTAAACATTTAGATGCTAAAATGTGAGAAAAAGCTTTTAAAAATAATTAAATATTTAATCTTTTTACTAAATCACACTATGCACAAAATAGAATCACAGAATCATAGAACAGTTTGAGTTGGAAGGGACTTTTAAAGGTCACTTAGTTTAACCCCTGCTGCCACGAGCAGGGACATCTTCAACTAGATCAGGTTGTTCAGAGCCCCATCCAGCCTGGCCTTGAATGTTTCCAGGGATGGGGCATCTACCACCTCTCTGGGCAACCTGTTTCAGTGTTTCACCAAAAGTAAAAAGACCATTCCTTACCTTGAAAATAAATATAGACTGTTATATTCAGGATAAAGCCAAATATGTCTAAGAATGCTTATATTTTACTTTAAAATATTTTTTGAAACTTCAGGAAGTTGTTTTATGTGTTTTCTTTTCTTGAAAATACTGCCGGCCTTATAGCTACAGAAAAACACTTGAGACCTCTTAAGATAAAAACTTGAAGAACACCTGAATGGAAGGAGCCAACCAAAATGAGCTAAGCAATAATAGTCACAATTTCACAAGTAATTTTTGTGCTTCTACATGTAAGTACATGCTTAGCACAGTTACAGGAAGTGCCTTTCAATCTGTTTTTCAAAAGTATGTATATGAACTGGGAGGCCGCATCACACTTCCAGACTTGATGTTGTCCATTTGGGATCCTTAGCTTAGCTGCAAAATGAGTGTCACTCGAGATTCAAAGAAACATTTTTAATGAACTGCAGTTTATCTACAATTTACAAGAGGACATTAGAGTGCACATAACAAGAACCAAACCTTGCACACTGTAGAAAAATAACAAGAATGTTTTGTAGCTTTACTTGGCAAGTACAGATTTTTGTTTTAGGTGGCAATGGTAGGTATGATTCTGAAAGCTGTCAGTTCTCTATTGAAACAGTGCAGCAAACTCATTGACTTCTGTTTTTGAGCACCCAGAGAGACATACCCTGAATTGTCCACATTCCTCTGAAATCCTATGGGCAATTTCCAGAGGTAACAAATCAGTAACAGCAGTGTACTCATTTTTTTTACTTGCATTCAACAAAATAAAAATAGAATATTTTCAATGGATAGCATAAAAATACAAAAAATCCACATGGAAACAGACTATTGTAAATATTGGCAAACAGAAAATTCGGTATATGTTTTTATTTTAGCGGGCTCTTGAGACCTACAGCTGAGCCAGGAGGCTTGGTGATGCTTTCTAAAGACATCCAGACTCTTGGAATTTGTTTTCCACTGGTTAAATTAGATCAAATATCAGTTAAAATTCATGCCTTATTTTTGTAATTCAGAATGATTAAATAAAATACTGGCAAGGCAGACATGCTCTGATAAATTACAGTGTACTTTTACTAGATTAACAGTGAGTTAACTTCAACATCATCTGTAATATGACCCAGTATTGTGAGATGCACTTCTGGATCCTGACATGTTTGTTGTTAAGCTGGGCATTTTTTATGGACATTATTATTAATATTAGTATTATCGTTATCATCACCATCATTATCGTCATTATTTTTGAGAGCTGAATGCATGTAAGTTATGAGGCACGTTTTTTTTACAAAGTGACAATATGCAAACTCCCACTTGAAACCGCTTTACATGCCAAATGAGGTTATAGAGAGTCTAGAAGTGGGAGCAAAAATCAGCACACAAAAGGGCTTGTGTCTTAAGATGCTAGTCTGGAATTTACCTTTATGTCAGCCTCCTGGTCTACTCAGACAAAAATGTACTGAATGTCAGTCATGGATGAGCAAACTAAGGGTATTGCTGGCTCTTGACACTACACTATTTGGATATGATGAATGTGGAGAAATTTAATCCTTCCAGAGGGAATCAGGTGGCACTGTTAGGACAAAGAGTGCAAACAATCTTGTACTGGAAAAAACTTCGCATTTTTGTCTTTTTGTGCCAAAAATATTAGTCTCCAGCTGTCCCATGTTGAACACTAAATCTACTAGAGAAAAGAAACTCAAAGAAAAGGTTAAACGTCAAATAGCCATTTCTATTGGTTGGATTATGTTTAGATCATAAAAAACATGCTAAAAATAATCTCCCAAGTACTGTTAAAACATCTGTTTTCTGGATTAGAAAGCTAGATGTTCAAATCCAAGTTGGGGAAAAAATGATAGCCAAAAGCTGTTTTCTTTTAAAGGCCTTTTACTGCAAACAAACGAATTGAGTGTTTGTAATATCTTCCTATTATCCCAGAAGTCAGTCTGAGCAGACAGAGAAAGAAAGCAGATGTCCTACAGACTGAGACACTGTTATTTGAAGAACAATATAAGTGATCTTCCAGAAAACAATTATTTAATTTGGGCTTTCCCTTATGTCATCCCTGCACTAAAACTGAGTATTTTCCTTTGTCCTTTTAAATCCAGAAAGAAGAATGGAAGTATCTGGTGCTCTGACATTTCTGCTGAGTTTTTAGCACTTCGTATCATTTTTTCATCAATGCGGGGAATCCCAGCATTCATCCTGGCAATCTTACGTTTTCCTGTGTGCCTCACATTTTCTCTACAGGTAATTTATTGGTTTTCTCTCACAGTAGCACCTCGCTCTTGATCATGACTCTAAACTTCAGACTATAAACACCAGTCACACAGCAGAGGCTGAATACCATAGGTCAGCCAGGCAGAATTTGCTCATGATAGTGTTACAAACTGTTGTGATTTTAGCATAAACTTTTGATATCTGGCATTCTTTAAAATTTCCAAATTTCCAAATGTGTTCTTACAAGAATCTGACCTTATATTAAAATAATATATGTTTCTGTTATTCTGGTAGCCTAGAAAAAAGCCCCTCTTGAACATATGAAATAAAGTTCCCCAAATCTGTTTTTTTAAATCTTATAATTTTAAGCCCATCTCATGATTTTGGGAATGACTCACAACTTTTTTATTTTAGAAGTTCAGAGTACTGTAATGGAATGCAGAAAGCTGGTTACAGAGTGTTGATTCTTTTTGTCTTCAGTGGCTGAGTTGCATAATTGAAGACAGATGAAAACATACTCTGGTCAACATTTTCAGAGCTATTTTGGGGTCAGACTTGTGAATAGAGATGGCTGAAAACATCTTGTAGTTACTTTTTGGTAATTGGGTTTTAATTACTTGTTTGTAAAAAGTATCCTGTTGTTTCACCAAAAATATCTTTCATCTGAATGCTGAAAAAATGAACACCCAAAAGGTTTTGGGTTTTAGACTTTTGTCTAGAGGATATCCAAGCAAACAATCTAAAAGCAAGTGGCTAATTTTTTTGGTGTGGGCTATTCAGTGCTGGGTTTTCTGTAGCTGCTACAGAGGTATTATCTATCATCAATAAGAGAACAAGTAATCATCTAAAAAACTTTTTTACTTCATGAAAACACCAAATATTCCCTAAATTCTCCCCATTTTTTTCTTGAATTTCTTGTATTCTAGAAACCATGCTGTTACCTGCATATTACACTGAATCTGAAAATGTTTGCTGGATGTTACTAGCAAAGAATTAGTTGTCTGTGGAATATGCATGCTGCAATGTCTGGCATTTTGTGTACCAACTTCAAAATGCCTAACTAAGGGTCACTACTAAAGCAAAAGGACAAAGTCTGGCACAGATACACACGCCAGTGGCTGAGTATATGGAAGTCCAAAATATACGTGTGATGGGATTGCCTGGACAGGATATGAATATCTGTGAATACACAAACTCCAAGAGACTCAGGCAGGAAGGAATCAAGCCCTCACACAGATATTCACAATACATTAATATATTTTTGTCCCATATTTGATCAGATCTATGGTAAACTAGCTCATTATCAGATTTAGAGTTGTCAGTCTGCTTTAGATGTTTTGACGCACCAGTTTGTTCTTAGCACTCACTCAGAAATCATTTGGAGTAGACTGATGGCTTCCCCTTCAACATGCAAATCTACTGGATCAAGTAGCCATACCAAAAAGCGTATGGGAGGGGCATACTCATGATCTGACTTTATAAGGCTAAAGCCATTATATTGCTGTAGAGAGCCTGAAAGAAGCTTTGGTACAGAAGACAAGGAAAGCTTAGGTCAAAGTTATGCAATGTTGCACGATCTATGGTGTCCATTTGTTTATAAGATATGTGCCTACGATTAATTTGCTTCTGTATTTTGAAAAACAGAGACAGATTAAGACAAGAAAACTTTACATATACACAGGAAAACTTAGGTGGATGCACAGACCTTCTACTGTCTAAGATTTTAGTAGTTCTAATGAAATGAGACAGAGGGTGTGTCATGACTTGGCACTGTTTCAGCTTTCAGCTTGCTTAAGCTATAGTTCAGTGGTGTGTCCTGGCAGCACCAATGAGACACAGCTTGCACAACAGTGCTTGGCCACGGTTGAGTGAAGCTTAGTGTTGCTAGACTCTGAACCGAGGCAAGGTAGGGTCTCAGATTTGGAGATGTAACCCAAAAGAGATGCATAGATGAGTAATTCAATTACCTTGCTACATGCAAGACAAAGTAGGTCATGTGCCATCTCATGCAGCTTGTAGCATTTATGTTATAACTGAAACCAGAGCAGCCAGAGGAGGTTATTTAGCATCTGCAAAGCATCTTAGTAGATGCTTAATGAATTAAGGTAGCTTATTATTTTCAGGAAGCTGAGTATTATCACTTTATTTGACAGCCTATCTGATGACGGAGAATTATGTTGCTGTTGACCTTGTCCTTTTCTCTTCCTTTTGTCCTGCTTACAGCCACTTTTTATTCTTTCCCCTTTCTACCTCTCCTTCTCTTTCCTTTGCTACCCTGAGGCAGGTAGAATGAGAATCCCTGTGGAAATGAGTCATGCATTGCTTCCAGAGGTTTCATGTCTCTCTGGTCTGTCTTAGTGTATTCATCCTTCTGCCTGAATTCTGCTGGTTAAATCATCCTTTGTCGCACAAAGCCCCAGTCTCCAGTAAAGCTTTGTTTGCTGGAGAGCCTCTCTGTGATGACCATTACTCTAGTAGGTCAGTTCCTTGTAAACAAAGGTTAAGACTCTTCAAGATGTTTTTTTGGGGCAAGAAGACAAGCTTTTTAGACATTAAGAAAATTATCAAATTGGTAAAAAAAACTGGTGACCAGTAAAATCCTAGTTTCATGACCTCAGCTCTATGTTATGACTAACACAATTTTTTTCTCCAACTCAATATGTATACTTTTTTTCTGTTAAAAAGGAAAGCTGATTTCACATTGGTTTTCATGAGAAGATGTAGGCTACACAGGAAACCTTAGCATCAAAACAACATATTTTATTTCATTTTAGTAACATCAATTACAAGAGGACATCTTGATGACTTCTTTTGGAACACTCTGCTTATTCTCAGATATCACTGGAATAATTTCATTAATAATTTTTCTTCCTACTACGTGTTATTTTGCTGTTCTGTCTCAATATTCAGACACTGGAGAATAGAAGTGTAGTCTAGTGACATAGTACTTCTTTTGATCAATTTTTGGACAATATAAAGTTTTAAAAGAACAAAATATGAATTACTGAAATAATTATGTTGTTCATGTTCAAATACTTTTTTTTTTCAAACACCGTTAATGTATAAAAGTAGTTCTGAAATGAATGCAAAGCTGCATGCTTAAATAGAAGAGATTTTCAACTCCCAACATTTTGTAGTTACTTGATATTTAATAGTTATTAAAGAAAGATGTGTAAAGCAAGAAAAGACAAAAAATAAGGTGATGGTTATGACATCAGCATACCCCCTGAAATTCTGCATAGAATCATAGGATCATTCTGGTGTGCAGGTCCAGCACACTGTGTTCCCAGTGCTCATCCAGCTGACCTGTTGGTAATGTGATGATCTTCTTTTCCTGAGTTACCAAGTATAAGTGCAAATACTACAGTGAGATCAGCTAACTGTAGATTTTAGTGATGTGAAAGTTAGGCATCTTGTCCAGCATCTTGTCTAGCCAGCTCTTTTTTTGGCCTTTTTGTAAACCATCTCTGGTCTTTTGGTATCTGGGGCAACGCAGAGCACATCAACATGACTGGACAATTTTTAATATATTTGCCTAATGCTTTGAGCTCCACGCAGATGTCTAGAAGGTCCAAAATTGTCATATGCCACCATGAGAAGTGATAAAAAAGTGGTAAAAAAGAACTGCAGTTCTATCTCTGGATTGCAACACAATTTCTGTGTTGAGTAAATGTAATTTTTATTCACAGAAATAAAAGTTTCCTGTCTCAGTAATTAGAACAACCAGACACTTGTAAACCTGTATTTCTTTCTATGAATTAATTCTCAAACTGACAAAGTCTGTGTAACTAATTTTGTTATTTAGATGAGAATGACTAGATATGCGTTATTCTTTGCGTGAAGACGAAGCACATCTCTGTGTCCTCTCAAACCCTTGTGCTTGTTTCTGTCTTTCTCTTTCTGCAGGGAACTGCTTGCTCCCTCCACCCACACCTGGCATTTGCTGGCCAACTCCCCTACTTCTTTTCTTCCTGCTTGCAAATCCTCCTGTCACTCAAAACACCTGACGTAGCAGAGGGGACTTGCTCTGTAGCTGCCTCTTCTCACAGCTTGCATCTGTGCTATTGGGGACTGCCAAGCCTGTGAAGGAGGCAGACTTAGCTCTGAACTAGGAGCACAAGCCATCTGAAGGGCTCAGAGCATCCTGTGGTACCAGCACACCACCTAAAAACAGCCTTTGGCATGTTATATACTTTGCTGATATTCTGGTGTAGCTTGTATCGTGCTGAATTTATGTGATATGCACCAAGTATATGTAAAGTGAAAGTGCACGTTGTCCGACCTTTAAAGGACATTTCACTAAGGGAGCAAAGTACTGAAAGTCTGAAATGCCCATGGACACAGAAAGCTGCCACAGCTACAGCTTTTCCCAAGATGGTTGTAACAAACTGGTGTTCAATTTTTAGTCATGTTTTACCTTTTGGAAGGGTGAGGATAAGAACCAAATACTTAACCCAGTAGCTTTCTAGCAGATGTAAGCTGGAACCATTCCAGTCCACTTTAACCCCTGGACATAATGTTTACTCACTAGACGGTCGAATGCCAGCTGTTACAACACGCAGAGCTCTGCTCCAGCACACAGCACAAGTAGGTGTATTTATACAAGCTTGAGGGATTACTTACAGACAAGTAACACACATAAGATCATGCTAATAGACAGCTAATCTATGGAAAGCTGAGCAAGGGAAAGGATCCACATCCAAAAGAAGTCTACAATTTGCAAAATTAAATCTGCAAGCAAATTTCTGATCTACTCATGGAGAAAATCATCAGGAGTATAACACAGCAGGGTTCTTTGTGCAGCACTTTTGCCCTGCAGTGCTCTTTGAGGTGGTTATGAGCCACACGAAGTGCAGAACTGAAGTTTGTTTACTTTCATTTTCCTTGGAGTCCTAAGTCATATTTCTCCTTTTAACCTGTATGGTTCCAAGTGTGAAAACAAAACAGACACCCGCCTTTTTTGCTGAGTTTCTGTGCTTGGTTCTCTCTGAGTCTAGCTTTGGTCCTTTTCTCATTTCTCTCTACCTGTGTCTGCAGAGCCATCCATCCCTCATTCAGCCTGACCTCGCTGCTCACAGACAAGTCTGCTGGGATGCCAGCCTCCTTCGCTGCTAACCCTGCTCTCTGTCCCCTACTTTCAAACATGATGTACCTGGCAATGTACTTGTCCAAAGCTACTCTGTAACCAGACAGCTTTTGTGCTACTTTAGTACTGGTGGGCTTGTCAGATTGCTCTGATTTATGAATGTGTGTAATTAATTTAGATCAATAGGCTCCTTTAAGGCTTTCAAGGAGCCACACTTGTAAAACCCTCCAAAAGTTTTAGCTGTCTGACTAATCTCAGAACTGTGTATTCTTTATTCCTGTGCTGATTTAGCTATTGAAATCCCAGTTTATGGCATTTTCCTATCAAATATGTATCTTCCCAAAGGCTAGTTGAAATATCTATGCACTTGGAATGAAAGAAATGTCAAACTTTTGGCAAACATTTGGTATCTGTTTCACAGTGGTAGAAATTACTCTGGATCATTATTGTTGTTAGAAGTAGTTTTACCAGGCTGAAGAGAGATTTTTTGCTGAAGGGATGTAATCAGAAAATGGCATTGTCTTCACTTGTACCATGACTTAATTTGCAAAATGTTCCAGATGACATTTGCTGCCTATAGGCTGATCTGGGGCAATGGGAAGCATTGCCTAATACCTAGAGCATATGATGAAGAGGTTTTAGGACAGTCTGCTCATTGTCTTATTTACCATGATTCCTTCTGTGAGCATTTCAGGAACATCATCTTTGACTAGCTTCTTCTATGATGAAATGAGGTCATGAATAAACTTCTTGTATTTCACAATTGAGTTGAAAGGGTTTACATTTGTAAAGTGTTTCGAACATGGAATGTACCAAGTAAGGAAAAATGCAGCCAGTCCCACTATATTTGTTAAGTCTGAAAATGTTGTTTTCTGTGATTTCACACATATGTTTATGAATGAACAGTTACATAGGGGAATAGTATGCCCTACAAGCAAAATGTGAGTGTAAAAACCATTAAATGCCTGTAGGAAGAGAGTTTTGAGCTAACACTGTCCATCTAGACAGCAAATGTAGGCTGCCTTACCATACAGTCCTGTCCACTTTGCCTCGATGACACAGATCTCTTTCTGGTGAGATCCCTATAAATGTTTAGATGTTTGATGATCAAATCAGACACTGCCAGATGCAGCTTCCCCCTAGATCCTAGGCAGTGGGGACTGCCCAAAAGAAGCACAGTCATGCTGCTAATGTTTTCAAAGGAAACCTCATTTCCTTTGAAAGAGGGAAAGAATTTGAATCATAGAATAGTTTGAGTTGGAAGGGACCTTAAAGATCATCTAGTTCCTACACCAATTCCATGGGCAGGGACACCTTCCACTAGACTAAGTTGCTCAAAGCCCCATCCAGCCTGGCCTTGAGCACTTCCAGGGATGGGGCATCCACAGCCTCTCTGGGCAACCTGTTCTCATATCTCACCACCCTCACAGTAAAAAATTTCTTCCTTATATCTAATTTAAATCTACCGTCTTTCAGCTTAAAGCCATTACCCTTTTTTCTGTCACTACAAACCCTTGTAAAAACTCCCTCTCCAGCTTTCTTGTAGGCCTGTGAGAAATCCTGCATGTTAACAGTGAAACAGATGGTCCCTTGGTTTGGGATCCAGTGCCATGGGAGACAGAAATGTGCATTTCCTGTAAAACAAGGAAGACAATGCTGTCTGATCCCAGCACCAGCAATCAGCTTCAGCCTTCTCTCAGATTTCACTGCAGACAACTTCAAATGGCCAAGCTCAGGTCAGAAGGAGGTACAAGTCTTCCTGTGAACTCCCCTTCTCCAGACCCTTGCTAAAACCATTGCAGCCAAAGGTGGGTTGAGAGTGGGAGTAATTCCTGTTGAAAGCTGGCAGGCAGATGTTAGCTCAGTGTTCCTAGGGCCATGGGTACCTGGGTCCAGCTCAGCTTGGAGGAGTGGGAGGTGGTAGCAGCATGGGTGACAGTGAGCAAGCCCTTCTTGTTGTTCCAACTGCATTGGTTTGCCCCGTCTTAGCACCGTGTAGAAATGCTCATATAGAAGCAAGGGGGTGGACCTTATCATGGGGATGATTTCATTTTGCATTTAGGGCAAAGATTCAGTTTCTTCATTAGGCCATCATATTTCCAATCTTCCTCTTTAATGTAGAATGGATTTGTCGAGAATTTCTATTCATTTAGAGGTTAAAGACAATTAATACCGAGTCCTTTAAATAAGCATAGTATTGCTGTTTGCATGTTGTCCTACAGAGGTTTGCATTCCTCATGACGTGGTGAGGTGCAGTTCTCTCAGTTTTCTGACAGGCTGGTGTTTCAAGGGGCATGTTAAATTTGCAAACCAAACAGTGCCCACATTATTATTCCCAATGTCTTTGTAAGTAACGTGCAATGTTTAGAGGCATTGACCAGTCACATAAGTGAGGGAAGGGAGCTTGGGGGTGCTGACTTGGAAAGGTCAGAGGCACTGAGCAGCTGTAAGTATGTTGAGGTCAAATGTTTTTTTTCCCCCATCTTCCTTTCCAGCAGGATTTATTTATCACAAGAGAATGGGTGACAGATGTCCTGGAGATCACCTGATTTCAGAAACCTTTGAATGAAATGGAGGCCTTTCCCATGGTCTAAGTTCTGCACTGACAAGAATCAAACCCAGATGTCAGATGGGATGAAGTCAACATCTTTGATCCCAGATGGAAGATTCCACATTCAGAAAAGCATCTTCCTCAGAGATTCAGAATAAATCATGTAGCTTAGAGTACAAAATTAGTTGTAAAGTAGATTCTTTAAGAAATTCAGCATTCAGTATCACAAGGAAAGAGTTTTACAGGTTCTCCAAACTTGCAAGAGTGTTAAAATTCATTGAAAACTTTCACATAAGCTTGTGTGACTTTGTAATCAAAGATGGTCAAGGGCTCCATAGTTCTCCCACTGCACACTTAGCTCTTCAACACCTTAATAAGAGAAAAAGTCAGTGTTGATTTCTCTGATCTTAGTGATGGAAACTAAGTACTGTGCTAAGTCAGATACAACATAGGCTTTACTGAATAAATAATATTAAAAAGTTATCTGTCACATCTGCATCTTGAAAAATGAAACATACTGAGATGCAAATGGCAAACACTCAGTTTTGGGACATTTTGTTGAACAGATGCTAGCTTAACATGCAAGTCCAACCCTAAGAGTGTGAAAAAAAGTCTTTCTGCAATACCTAGGTAAACTGATCTGCTACCCACATGCTCAGCTCATACTGGCAGGCAGCCAGGGAACAGATCTCAATTAAACAGATTAGGCCAAAGAAATCATAAACACAAAATTCAGGCAAATTACCAAAAATTGCCCTCATTCGAACATACCTCTCATTTGAAGTCCAGGTATAAGCTGCACTGAAATGTCAGAAGTACGCTTGAAAGACCTTGGCCCACTTGCACAGGATTTGATACATGTCAAGAGGCAGCACAATATGAAGCTACCCCACTTGAACACAGGCTGGATGTTTCTGAAATACATCATGTCAAAGCCAGCACTTGCTCTGCAGGCTTCATTAGAATAACTAAATGATACAGTGGCTTCTTTCTAAATAAACAAATGTGGCTGACAGACTGCTAAGACTTTTTTAAAAATACTTGGGCTCAGATCTGATCAGCAGCCTTTGAGCTCAAACAGGCTGCCCTCTATGTTGGCTGGCAGGAAGGAGATTTTTATCTCTTGTGTGCTCAGGCCCCCATAATTGCATCTCACTCCTGACTCCTTCAAAATAACAAGTGTATCCTCCCCATGGTTTGCAGAACACATGAGGAGGAAATAGCAGGGCTGCAAGCTAACTGGCACAAAAATTCTAACCAGATGATGGAAAAAATGTTTGTCAAACTGAGAGCACTTGAGAGATTTTCTTCTTCCAAGAGGTCTGTACATAATCCAGTAAATAGCCTCCCCTGGAATCGATTGACCCTATCTTAGGAAAGCTGTTACTTGTTATTCCAGTACCATTTTGCCAAGCACTGTTTTAATGTACACAGGAAGATTCCAGGGTATAATATTCCCCCTTTATTGGCAGGCATATGAACTATGTTTGAAAAAAAGACAGACAAAAAGCCCCAAAAGCAATAAATGACACTTTGGAGGCAGGGAAAAAAGCTCATAAAACAACATTATTTTCCCAACTTTGTTAATAAAAAAGGTGATTAAAATACTTTCAGAAACCTAATGCTTGTTTTCCTGAGATTTTTCTTGAAATTATGATGTTTTTTCCCATTTGTCTTTTCAGCCCTGGAGCATTTACTTCAGCTCCTTCAGAAGTAGCCTGCATCACTCAGTACTGGAAAAAGTTATTTTCAGGCCAGATTTTCAGGTGAAGCATCAGTGAGTTATTAGAAACTAGGAACAGCTTGTGGAGTTAGTGTTGCCTTGTCTCCATAGGCTTTCCTGCCTCATTAACACACTCCCTTTCAAAAATAATGCTTATTCACCAACAGTAATTCACCAGATATATCTGACAAGACCAAGTAAAAGTATTTTCTCAGTTGCTGAGATAAAATTATGGAGCCAAACCTGCAAACTGTGTAAATAAATCTGCCTCTTTTTAAGCCCAGGGACTAGCACTGATGTTCACCAACTGAGTGCTGGGCCCCCATCTAAAGTTCAAAGAAAATTTCCCTAGCAAAGATATATGTGAATGGATTCTGCTCAGGCCATTGCCAAATATGCCTAAGATACATTGCCTGCAGTCAGTCACTGTCTTCATTCACTTCAATCTTTGGGGTGGTTGCCCCTTGCACCCCCTGCCCCCTTCACTTGCCTGTGTCCTTGGTATCCTCACTGTAACTGTAAACTGCCCTTTCTATGTGGATTCACTTCAGGAGTAGAGACGACAACTGTAAAGCAGTGTAATTTTGTGTGGAGAAAAGAGAAAAGAAGGTGGGGAAGACTGGTGCTCCTTTAAAAAAATCAGAGCAGGGATTTCTGCAGAGGGATCCTGAGCAGTTATCCAGTCTGTACCTGGCCTGAAGGCAGGGTCATCAACACTCCCGACTGCAGCCAGGTGCTTGTTCAACCTGTTTTTAGAAACCTGCACTAAAGGTATTTCCACACCCCTTGGTACACACAGTTGCAGTGCTTTATAGCCTTACTTGTAGAAAGCATTTCCTCCAAACCACTTAATACACCCTTGGTGTAACTTAGGCCTAGTGGACATGGAAAAAATGTATTCCCTTTCTGGTTGTAGTTTCCTTTTACATATTTTAAGAATACATTAACTTGTGTAGCCATCTCTTCTTTAGAGTTAATACTCCCACTTGCTTCAGTCTTCCTTTGCAGTTAGTATTTTCTAGACTTCTGATCATTGTCCCTCAGACTATCTCTTAGTGATCTTCACCATGCCTGGACTGCAAAATCCTCTCTCCAGAGCTTCATGGCTATGCTGACCTGCATTCACTATCACCCTCAGTTTCTTTTCTGCTTTAGTGATGTTTGGCCAGTCCTTTCCCATCCTGTCTTTGGACAGCTGCCTCCTCACATCTCAGAAGATAATGGAGCTGCATTTACCCCCTATTAATATACATCTTCATTGTGGCAATCAAGCTTGCTGACCTGTGGACTGAGAAAACGGCAAAGAGCACCATATGGGAGATTTCCCTGTGCATTGCTTTCCTGCCCACATTGTGGTGCCTTCAGGCCTTGTATTCCTCCTTCTTCATGTTCCTGCAACAAATGTAGCTGCCTCCTGTCAGCCTGGCTGATGTAAGGCATAAGAACTTCATTACAAATCCATCTGCCCTAACAGGGTTAGTAACTAGTTTTACAGCTTACTTTTATTTTGAGCACCAGGGAATGATTCTGCACTAACATCAGGCAATCTTATGTCCTATTACAATCTATCTTTTATTAAAAAAATATGTATTTTTAAATTAAAATTGTTCAGGTAACCAATTCTCAATCAACCACTAGTTCTCTTTTAATCTGGGAGAACATTTTTTTCTGAATTGCAAAGATGTCTCAGCAGTCATAACCTATGGCTTATACAAAAAAGAAAGCAGAAAACTGCCCTCAGATATGGTTGTACTCTGATAAAACCAGAACTTGCCTTGGGTGGTATAAGAACATGACCATGAAACAGTACAGAACAAAGAAAATGATACAAGAAAAGTATTTTAATGTGTGTATTGAACTATGTATCCTCAGTGCTTCCATTTTTCAGAAAACTTACTTTGAAACTGTTTGGATTACAAAATTCAAACAACTGCAGGGTAGCTTAGTTGGCAGACTGATAGTGACACTTCATGTGCTCAGGCATTTTCTCTTCCACAGCCTCTAATGAAGACTATTTGGGGGCATCTGTGTAAGAAGAGAAATCCATGTTATATGTTGCTACAGCATCTGACTTTTTAAACTTTTTTACTGGAAAGCTTGTTTTGCCAAGCTTGTTTTCCATTGATTTTTTAGTATGAAAAGCTTTAGTTTCGATTCTCTCACTTCACTAATAAAAGAGAGTTTTCCCATTGTTTTTTGGCTTTCTTCACTTTTCTTCCATAGTGTTGTTTTGTGCTTGATGGCTCTGTGTTAAAGCCTCAGTTTTTTATTCTCTTGAGTTAACTAGCCAACTGCTTCTAGGAAAGAATGGATAGTTGTTGCGAAAATTTGGGGACATTAGGCATGCTCTAACTTTTAGTGTGCAGCCAAGTGGTTATTTGGCTTCTTGCCTTTAGACGGATTTTGTTTTAGTCTTCTGCCAGCTTTCATTTTATATTTACCAGGCAGTGGGAGAGTCACAGGCCAATTTGAATAGGTGCAAAAGTTGGAGCGAAGAACCTTCCATTACAAGTACCATAATAGCTACAGTACACCCTTTGCCTCCATAAATGCCTGCACCTGAGAGGGAAGAAATCTTACCCCATTTTGTAGATGAAGACTTGGAACCCAGGACAGATGCATAAAATCCCTGATATGATGCAGAAATTTACGTAAGGAGTGAGGAACACCCAAGTCTGTGGTGGCAATGCAGTATAATGTCCTTTGGAGATGGGGCCTGTCTGAATCCTTGTATCTGCTTTCACTATCTGAGCCAAATCTGTCCAATATTAGTTTTCCAAGATATCCAGCAGCAGCTATTATAGAGGCTATGGAAAATCCTGCTTCCTAGCCTGTTGGGGACTGCACTATCCTGTCTGGAGTACCCAAAACTCCATCAGCTCTCCAAAGTTGTGCTCAGGTTTCCTCAACAAACACCTTTCCTGCGTATGGATTACTTTCTTGTTTAAAGAGAATCATCCTGTTGCGGTATTGTTCCAGTGGGCTTGTTGTAGAAAGTTTCTGTTCCTATCCCAGTATTCAATAAGTCACAGTTTTTTTCTCTGTTAGGTGTTGGATACTTTTAGTGTATTTTAGTACGTTTTCAACAGATATTGCCCTCAAACTACCTGGCTGCCTCAAGTGTTTCCGCAGATTTTCAAATGTTTTCCCCAAACATTTATATTCTGTTTATATATTTTCTTCCTTCCTATTTTTTTCTATTAATATTGAGTTCAGATATCATTGAACAACTCATCTGTAGATTTGTGGTATGATATAGTAAGCACTATATTTAAAAGAAAATATTCTCATTATAGCATATATTTTATCATTGTATTGTAAATATTTCTTATGCTTGTTTACAGTATTCTTTTGCACCACTCTTTTATCATTTGAGTTTCTGAAAAATATTTTATAAAACATTAACCCTCACTTATCCTTGTCTGAAGCTGAATTAGTTCAGTTGGTATTCTCCTGTAATGCTGGCTCAGCTTTGTGCTTGGGTGAGATGTCTTAAAGCAGAAGATGGGTGTTCATATTTGATGCAAAAAAGTAAGGAAAATACTAAGAACTACTAGGAAAAGAATAGGCATTAGACCAGAAAATATCATTATGTCACTGTACATACGCCTACTACACTTGTCTCTTAAGTACCTTCAAACCTGATCTCCTCTTACAATAACATGACCCACGTAGTGGATGAGGGAAAAGGCTGTGGGTCTTGTCTACCTGGACCTTAGCAAAGCCTTTGGCACCACCTCCCACAGCACTCTGCTGGAGAAACTGGCTGCTCATGGCTTGGACGGGTGTACTCTACCCTGGGTTAAAAGTTGGCTGTAAGGCTGAGCCCACAGAGTGGTGCTGAATGGAGCTACATCCAGCTGGTGGCTGGTCACAAGTGGTGATACCCAGGGCTCAGTACTGGGCCCAGTTCTGTTTTATATCTTTAGCAGTGATCTGGACAAGGGGATTGAGTGCACCCTCAGTAAGTTTGCAGATGACACCAAGCTGGGGGGGGAGTGTTGACCTGCTGGAGGGCAGGCAGGCTCTGCAGAGGGATCTGGACAGACTGGACTGATGGGCCAAGGCCAGTTGTATGAGGTTCAACAACGCTCAGTGCCGGGTCCTGCCCTTGTGTCACAGCAGCCCCACACAGCGCTACAGGCTGGGGCAGAGCGGCTGGAAAGGGCCTGGTGGGAAAGGGCCTGGGGGTGCTGGTCCACAGCCGGCTGAGCGTGAGCCAGCAGTGTGCCCAGGTGGCCAAGGCGGCCAGCAGCACCCTGGCTGGTACCAGACACAGTGTGGCCAGCAGGACCAGGGCAGCGATGGTCCCCCTGTCCTGGGCACTGGTGAGGCCGCACCTCGAATGCTGTGTTCAGGTTTGGGCCCCTCACTGCAAGAGGGACATTGTGCTGCCTGAGTGTCCAGGAAGTCCAGGGAAGGACAATGAAGGTGCAGGATTTGGAGCACAAGTCTTATGAGGAGTGGCTGAGGGAACTGGGGTTGTTTATTTTGGAGGACACTCAGAGGAATCTTACTGGTCTTTACAACTGTCTGAAAGGTGGTTGTAGGCAGGTGGGAGCAGGTCTGTTCTCCAGATAACAAGCAACAGGACAAGAGGAAATGGCTTCAAGTTGTGCCAGGGGAGGTTTAGATTGGATATTAGGAAAAATCTCTTCACTGAAAGGGTGTCAAGCATTGGAAAAGGCTGCACAGGGAGATGTTTAAAAAATGCATAGATACAGTGTTTGGTGACATGGTTTAGTGGTGGGCTGGCAGTCCTGGATTAATGGTTGTACCTGATGATCTCAAAGGTTTTTTCCAACCTAAATGATTCTATGATTCTGTGATTCAGTTCTGGTTACCCTACTTTAAAAACATTTGCCCCATTTACAAAGGCAAAGAAAAGGGTAAAATGGTTGATGGAAGTACAAGACAAATTCCATGAGGGAAGGGCAAAAATAGACTTGGATGAAGGGGAGATATGATGGAGTTTTTTAAAAAATCACAAGTGACGAAGAGGAAGAAAATAACAAAATGCTACTCTTTAACCCTTACTGTGAAAAAACTACATGAAATTTTCAGGCAAGAGTTTTGAAATGAACTGAAGAAAGTCCTCTCTTGGACAACTCACATTTAAACTGTTGAACTTATTGCCACAAGGTGACATGAAAGCCAAAGATTTCGAGTGGGTTCAGAGAGTGATCTAACAATTAGATAGAGGTTGCTCTCAGGTGTAATGAAAATCTCTAGCTTTGGGACTACAGTATCCTTTCACTCATTTTTCTGTCAGAATTGTCTTCTTGTTGTTGCTGGGCAAACTGGTTTTAAGGGACTCAAGCCACCGTTTTCTTGATCACTTTCCAAGTGATGTTAATCCAAAGTGTAAAAAAAAAAAACCAACCCAACCCCCCCAAAACACTCACAATGAGTGAAAAGTTCCACTCTAGTATTGCTACCATATTTTTACACTTGTTTTCCTTCCTTTTAAAAAGGGGGTGTTGAGCCCCTTCTTCATTTACAGCAGTTATGTAGTTTCTGTGGTTCCTAACTTTGAAGGGGTGTCATCACAAAGGCCAAATTTTGCTTCAGTTCCACCAACAGAAATCCAGACAAATTCCATTGTCTTTAGTGCTGCTGTTCCACGTTATACTGTGCAGCTGATTCAGCGATAAATATGTGTCTGGACCTAGATCCTTGTTTAAGTAATGGAAAGCTCAGAAAGAAACTGGTGATTTTTCAGCAGCAGTAAAAAACCCATTGTTTTTCCCCAGTATTGTAAACAAATCCCCAGGAGAAAAATGAAAAATATTTTTCTATAGCTTGGTTTAATTTTGCAGTTAGGTGGGAGAAAAATGTAATAGCTAATATTTTCTTGGGGTTTGCTTTCTGTTTTGGCCAAAAGAACAAATTCCTTTAGCTATTTATGGGACTTTTGATCTGTTTTCACATGCTTCTCACTGAGGAAGGCAGCCACAAAACCTAATTGTAATTCATCATTTCTGCTATGGGGGTATCCGAAGTACAAGACTAGGTACCTAACACAAGTACCACGTATTAGGTACTACAGAGAGAGCAGCAAGAAGTGTTTCCTTGCCCAAAAGCAATGAGAATGTGTTTGCTTGAGTACTGTAGAAACTCTGAGTGTTACATTTCATTCCTCTGGTTTTTGGTCACATTTATAGCATCATTTATAACCCTTTCTGGCCTGATCTGTTTGACTTGATCTAAAGGCAAGTTAAGACAGTCCTCATTATGTGTATGAATGGATAGGAAGATGGCTTTGCAACTGAAGTGGCAAGGTGGGAAGCATTTTCTTTTTGTTTCTATGTGTTTAATGAGTATGAATAGGAGAAAAGACATGGCAACAAGTTAACAAAGGAAACAGTCACCGTACCTTAGGCTGATAGTATTATACTTGACATGTCTAGTGCTGCAGTGATGTAATTCTGTTCCCAAGAAGTTATTACTCAGAAAAAAAATGACCAACATAGAACACAAACTGTAGTGAGCTCAGAAAGTACTCTTCCTGATTTATCTTTTTTTCTCACTCCAGTATGAAGGCTCACTCAATAATAGATTCCACATGTTTCTACCAATTTAACCAGGTTCCTTGAAGCAGGGCAAGTTCTGGGGGCCTCTCTCTGGTGTATAAGGTGATCACTCCTTCCCTTACAGACTTTGAGATGGGAGTTACGGCACTGTACCACCATCAGCCACTCAATGAAACTGAATCTGCTTGGGAGTGGCAAGGCCTGGAGCATTCACAGGGTACAGGGGCACGAGCAAACATCACTAATGTTGTCCTGTCTTCTTAAAAGCACAATAATGAGGAGTTTTCAAAAATGTTCAGCAGCCTTTAATATGATAATTTTTTTGGAAAAGCACCACAAATGAGGTACAAACTCAGGGGAGGAGACCTGCCCATGTCCTCCAGTGGGCTGCTGTAACCTTCACGTTTCCACAGAGGCTGCCAAGTGTCTCCCAAAATTACACAAATCGTTAATGCTGATAACATTCACTTTCTCGAGTTACCAGCTCTGCTCATAACGTCCCCACCCTCTATCCCCTGGCTTGCTGCAGCTCACAGCTGCTGTCTCTTAGCATATTCATCCTTGTCTGATTCTCAGCCCCAGTATTGGCAGTTTTAGCACTTTTATTACAACAGCCATTACATTTGATATGCTTTTGCTAAAAACCTCAGCTGCCAGGCTCTAGTGAGTCCATATAATCTCTGCTTTCACTTGTTAGGAAAAGAGCATTTGTATCCCTCATGGTTGCAGAGAAAACTGGAAACACAAAGCAAGTGAACCTGAAAAGCTCAGAAACCACAGGGCAACTGAAAAGAGACTTAATTAAAAAACCAAACCAAATGAAACCAAACCAACATATTACTTTTAAGGCAATATCATGGCATTTTTTTTTTCCAGCCCTCCCTCATGATTTTGGTATGCGGTATACTAGAGCTTTGAGCAGATGCTGAGTACAGCTCTCTGTAATTATGCTAATTAAAAAAAATCAGATCAGAATACAAATCCCTCCCTCTCTTAGTGCACTGTACATTTTCTTCATCTGATGCAATCTGAGTGAGTAAGAAAGATTGCAGAAAATAGTGTCTAAACATAAACCATCCAGTTTCTAACGGACCTTCCTCTCTAGAATAATGGAAGAAAATGAATGTATTATTTGCAGTTATTCACAAATTGCTGAATAGCCAGTCAAATTAAAAATAAGTTTTAAAGAGCCAGGCAAAGGTGTCTGAGGATTTAAAAAGTGAGAAAGCACATGCCGAGGGCCATAAGGTCTGGCAAACCTTGTATCCAATATTAAACAATTTTTGATTAATTTTTCATCTGTTACTTTCACTTGTTTAAATAGTCATGGTGCTGACATTAAAAGCCCTGACATAACAGCATAAGTTTTCATGACAGGCTAACTTCAAGAGACTTGCTGAGAGATGATTAAAGGATGCAGCAGACTTACAAGGAGTCAGCCTCCAAATTCATCACTGAAATAAAATAATAATTGGCTCTGCAGATCTCTTTCAAGCACAGATCGCTGTGCCCAAGCACCACACATTTATCCCAGATAGAGAGGTAGTGCTGCATGGGGCCCCTTCACAGCTCTGCAGGTCTTACACAAGGTAATGAAAGGGCTCCCAGCAGCATCTGGTATCAGTTTCTCTTTCACCATGGCAAACTGCTGGTGTTATAATCAACTCTTCATGCCATTTGTTTTTTTCTTCCTTTGTAGTCCTTGCAAGAGGTTTCTCTCTGATTTTTGATTTACTGTTGGGTTATTTCTTTGTAGTTTTGTGGTAATTTCTGACAAATGGCCAAGCACTTTGAAGTTCACTCTTCCGAAATGGTTTCTTGGGCTGGGGGGAACAGAGAGACCAAAGTTCTGTTGATTCTGGGTCAACCCAAAAGAAGAATTATACGGCATTAAATACAGAGATGTGCAAGTTTTCACTGGAACCTGAGGCCTTACGTATCTGATGTCTGGTCCGTGAAGCAGGATGCAATGTCAGTTCCAGGTATCATTATTTTGACGGTCAGGTCAAAGGCTTTGGCTCCTGTTTTCTGGCTCCCTGAAGAAAATAAAGTGGATCAAGGTTTTGAAAGCTGACTTAAAACAGTGCACTTTCCAGCTTTTTCAAAGGTCTCAGGGTCTTGCAGGTTACCTTCACTTCTGTGTATGAACTTGTGAGCTTATCTGCAAATGAGGTCTGTGCCAATGTTTTGATTTTGCTTCTCCTAGCTGGGCTGGACCCCATGGCCCTTTCACTCTTGCTTCCCTTGATTTGGTGTCTTAGAGCACAGGTGCTGACAGACACCACCACAGTACGGTATTTGTATAAATTCTGCTAATAAAAGTTTGTTCTTAGATCTGGAAGACCATGTGGGAATGGTGTACTCTGTTCATTACATTACCCTCCATTTCACCAGGAAAGGGCCACCTTGTACATCTACTTGTAAACCATCTCAGACAGCATCAGTAACAGTCCTAACCTCTGAAGTGTTTGTGTTGCGGTCTCTGTGTAGAAGATGCAATTGTCCTCAAACAGAGACCTGGCAAGTTTGAAACATCTCAGCTTCTGCTCAAGTAAATGCTGCCAGGCCTTTTACTTTATGCTTGTCTTTCCTCTTACTCTAATAAAGAAGGAAGGGGGAAAAAAAAGGAAATTCATACTCATCTTTCCTCTTTCTGCAAGAAGGAATGAAGGGGGGAGAAAAGGAAATGCCTGCAGAGTCTTTCATAATAATACTACTACTGGGCATCTAGAGGAATTGCCACACAGCAGGCTTCAATCAAATAAGAGGTTGTTTTTCAGATAGTGCAGACTCATCCAGCAGAGAGTTAAAATTATAAACATAGAGGACAGATGAATTGGCTGCCATTAAACAATCTCCAATTCAGAAAGCCACCCTCTCACTGAGTCTTGGAAGCCTGGAGGCTAGGGAAGAGGAAGGATCACCTTGTTTCTGCAAGATTTGCTTTTTAGGAAGTTGGGTGATAAGCTAGTTGGTCAGGTGGAGCCTCCTTGTGATTCAGTGTAACTGCTTTTCTGGCCTTTCATACTTCTGCTTTTGCTAAGGCTGTAAAGAAAGACAGAATGCATAGTGCTTTGTATTGTTTCTGCATGAGGGTCCTGCTTTCTGTACTTTCACACTCTGTCTTGGGTACAAAGTTGGGTCATGATTTTTAGATTTGCCTGGGATGTTTCAGAGGTATAAATGCATTGAATCCCTTAAAATGCTTTCAAAACCTCCATCTAAACATTTAGAAGTTAGAACTAGTTATCAATAGCCTCTTGCAGTCTGAAGACTTGATGTGCTTAGCAAACAGCTCCAGAGTTCAGGTTCATGCATGTCTAGGCCTAGTATTTAGACACAATCTCTAAAGTAAAGTTTGCATCAACCAACATGTTAAACCATTCATGTTGCAGGAAGCCAAGGGTTGTTACTTCTTCTTGAGCAGATGGCTACTCCACCATCACCAAATTCTGAAGCAGTTGTTAAAATCAGTTCAGCCCCCCTACTCTCAAACCACTCAGATTGCACCTCTGCCCCATGCCAGGTGACAGCCTGCAAACTAGCAAGATGATGCTCACCTCTGTTTCAGTTGCTGGAATGCAGGTTAAATATTATCTCCTTCCCCCAGGAAGGGCACTTGTCCTCCTGGCCCAGGGGGTATGCTCCTTACTGTGGGATGGGAATGCAACAGCCGGGGTAGAGAAGTCTCCTCCCTTTTGGAGCTGCTCCAAGAGGAGTCCCTTCACATGATGGCTTATGGCAGGAATTAATATGTTGAAAGGACTGTTATCTTTGCAGGACTTCTTTTTAATGGAATAATTTAATTTCCAGTGTTCACGGCTGCCTGGAATGCAGCTATCCTTTGAGTTTGCCTGTAGGATTGCTGAGGATTTATGTAGCGTACTCAGCAATAAGAAGGGAATGACATTGCTTTGATCTTGTTCTTTTTTATTATTATTATTTTACAGCAAGTGACCATATATCCTACATTCAGAGACCAGTCACCTTCCTTGTGTTTATTTTCACATTGTATCTTCCTCACTTTCAGTAGATGATCAAAATTATTTTGCCTTGCTTTGTTGTACGATCAGTTGTCCAATGTAAAATAATGAAATACCCTTTTAAAGAACAAAAGGTAGCCTGTTTCCCACTGATAAAATAGCTGTTTTAGCACCTGTAAATCTGTTTTGCATTTAGTGGAAAACTTTATTCCATGCTGATAACAGGATCAGAAAATGGGCTCTGACAGCATGTTGTGATTTTACAGTATCCAGGGGTAAAACTTGAGCTAATTATGAGCACATGGCTTTCAAGAGTCATACTTTCATATTTAACTCCATAAATCTTGCTAAGTGAAATCCAAACCAATGTCTACAGCATTTGCTAATCATTAGGTTATTAATTGTTTTTGCTTCTTTATTCATACAAGCTGGGAGTGTTTGTAGTTTTGTTTTTAAAGTAATGGCTGCAAAAAAATAGGAAGTACTTTTTCCCCCCTGTAACTTCACAGGAGGTGTTTCTGCTGAACTGCTGAAGCTAAAATACCTGTTGGCCTCCTAAACAAAGGCCTGTGTAGAAGAGTGTTTCAGCACTGCAATTTAAATGGTGTCTAGTTTCAGCCCAGAATACCAAGGTCATAATTTTAGGCCATAGATGGCTCTCCCAGATGTCTTTGGTCAAGTTAATCACAGTTTGCCTGAAGGTTGTGCTTTCAGGTAATCCATCAAGGCATAATTGTAAATCAAATCCTTCTTCCAGCTCAATAGGTAGCATATTTTTAGTTTGTGTTAAGAGTGACATTGGACAGGAACTTAAACTCATTTAGAATATTAAGCAATATTACTGGTTAGTCTCATTTATCACAAATAGTTTTAGAAAAGTATTTTTTGATAATTACTATCAAAAAGTTCCTTGTGGATTTTTTTTAAAAATCCTATTAGGAACTCAGGTAGGAATTACTATATGGTCTTTTTAAGCTTTCCGCCAGCATCAATACTCATTGTTTAAGCTATCCACTGCTTTACTCCACTTTAGACAGAGATATCATATCTTGATGCTTCCACCACAGTGGACCCCAGATGCGCAGTGTTTTGATTAACTAAATGTGCAAGATTTGTGGTTGTGTATAGGAGGCCAAATCCTGAAGTGGGATAGAAATATGTTTCTGAATGGGTTGGGGAAGCTGTCAGCATCCACAGACCATCCACCGCCTGTGTTCGTGTTCAAGGAGGGTTACAAGGCAAAGGGGATGGGGGCAGGAAATGCTGTGGACACATGGGAAAACATAGAAATCATGAGATAGCAGAAGACATCTCCCCTAGTCCTTCCAGTGGATTGTCCTGTGAGAATACACACGCTCACCATCAGTTGTTCCTGATCCTTTCGGGTTCTCTTGTAACTGGTCTTCTGATGACAGCAGATGTAACTTTTGGCCTGAAAAGTAAACCCCACTTTACTTACACCTGAAGTTAAACAACATGAGAATTAAAAGCGCACCAATACACCAGGGCAATGCCCCTCCATGGTGTAAGTGAAGAGTCAGGAATACTGTATTTACTTGGAACTGGGGGTGGGTGGGGGTGGGGGGTGGGAGGTAGTGGGGGTATGACAGATGTTTTAAGTAGATGAATAGCAATTGCACAAACTGGAATTCGGCGAGGATGCTGAGACCAGTGGGCTTCTGATATGTGGCATGGTGCCTTAGTGCCCAGCTGTGCTGTGACCTTGGTTTTGTGCCTTGCACCAAAAGGCAGCAGCAGTCTGTGGTGTGCCCCATACTCACTTTCAGTGGAATATCAAATAAGAGTGTTTAATTGATGGTGTTACTCTATAGATACATACATACCTACATTGAGTACCTTTAATAAATTAATGCAGCAAGCATAGGGAGAGCTGTAGCTCCAAGACTTCAAATTCTCTTTGAACTGTATTTACAGTATGCACTGTCAACAGTTTCCCTGCCAAAGCCATAAACTATCTCAGCAGGATAGACTAAATACACCTCTTCACAGAGGACATGAGTCTCCCCTTTGGATTTCTCAGCTATAATACAGGGGGACAGAGGCTTAGCTGGTGTTACTCAGTATAGCTCCAGGGCAGACAGGGAAGTGCTGAATTCTCATTAGCTGGCCCCCAGGAGAAAGGCCAGAGCTGGGGGTAGAAGACGAAAGGTAAACCCTGTGAAAACACTTTTTGAAACTTCTTGTGAGTTAGATTTAATAACATCATAGCATCCAAGCTTCCATTGAATTCCAAAGTCTTTCAGCTGGAGATTAAAGTGACAGTTTTAAAAAAACCCAAAAAGATACAGAAATGCAAACTTTGGATAAATGAGATGAATATTTTTTAGACTAATTAAAGTCATTTGTTTAACCTTCAAATTCCATCATGTGCCACAGGAGCACTGAGATTTTATAGGTCAGGGCACTGCAAAACACATTCCATATCCAAGAAGATTTTGCCAAAATCCCTGGCAATGCATCTTTTCATTTTTCTTTTTTTAATTTTTTGTTTTCTCCATGCCCCCCCCCCCCCCCCCTCCCCAATTCGTGTTTTGCTCTTGGTGATCATGGTAACAGTAACAGCTGTCAAATATGGCTTCAGGCTGTCTGACTCCCTCGGGAGAATTTATGTGTTTTTCTACTTCCTTTCCTTATTAGGAGGCAGGAATCTGCAACACCTATTAGAACAAGTATGCATAAAGGGTAATGACTGTGCAATTTATTAGTGGTCTGTTCTCCTTCAAGCAAGCCATCAACCATAAACACACAGTATGTGCCAGGGATCATGGCTACGTACAACCTTGCTGTGCAGCAGGTGGGCAGCTGCAGAGCTCCACTACAGGGAGATGCGTGGCAGGGGAGGTCAAATGCTGATCTACTTAAATAAACTTCTTAATTGAGTATCAGTGAAGAGAAGATAGGAAGATGGTATTGTCAAATGCTAAATCTTTAGCTTGACGACCCAGGTGCAGAAGGCAAATATCAGAGAGCCAGATCCTGTAATTTTTGTGCCAAAGTCATTGAATTACACCAACAGTCACAGTACTGTTGATGCTGCAGAGCCCCATGAGCACTCCTCAGAAGGTGATGTGCCTGCAGAAGGCTGTTCAATAAAGGTAAGTGAAATAATGAGAGTTTAGTATGTTCTGATATGCAGTATAAATATCCTGAGGTATTTCCATCATACTCATTCCTGTTAGCAAAACTTTTCCAAAAATGACAGGTAGGTGTTCTGATCTAGAAACTAATCACAGACAACAATTATCAACATTTTAAAAGAGTGGAGAAGTCAGCAGACTCCACCTCATTTTTGAAAATGAGGAACCTTGATTTATATTCCCAGTGTTGGAGGACCTGAATGCAAGGTCTGGCTCTGCCCCAGTCTGGGAGCATTCATATCTGGCCTTTATCCCGGGCCCATCTTTGATCTTGCAAGCCACATCTAGGCATTGCTTAGAGGCACTGCTCTTCCCAGTCCTGTAGCACATTGAGGTTGTTCAGTCTGAAGAAGGTAAGAATCCTGATTTTATTTAAACATGACATGGCCTGGGTGTTTGTAAGTATACTGCAGTCCTTTGCACAAATGGATGATGTTGGATAAGCTTTGGCTGTGTCATCTAATGGAAATGTGGGAGGAGAAGGAAATAAAAAGCAGAGATCCACATCCACATCTCCAAGAACTGAACCAATTATCTGAGAGCAATATTAGCATAAGCAATCAACTCCTGTAGCAAGATTCAGCCTAACCAGTCTCCATCTATTATTCCAATAAATGTCACACCCATTTTACATCACTGTAGAGTAAGCAGCAAAATAATTGACCTGCATTGCTGACATGCAGTCAGACAGTGCCAGAGCCACACAAGTGCAGGCTCAAACACTGTGACTCCACCAGCTAACGTACATCAGAAAGAACAGCATGGCACTGCTGGTAATTTATTGGGTTAGAATATTCTACCAGCAAATCTGTACTAAATAATAAAATAATATTTTAATATACCTTGAGTGCTTAATTACCTGTCTCATTAGTAGGCAGCTGGAAGAACTGGCATGTGAGTGACAAAATCTCAAGCCAAGCAGATCTTGCTCATCATAACATCTAGCTAGCTTGCTGCCATGCAGTCTGTGTACAGGCAAAATGAGAACAGTGATGACAGTAACACCTGAAAATTCACATTCTTAGATTTTTTTCCTTTTTTAGATGTAGCCCTTTGGAAAATACTGTAATGAAAATATATCAATTTAAATCAGAAAAAATAGATTAAAAAAACCTGTTAAAATCAGGCAAAGAACTGGGAAGGAAAGACGATTGTGGGAAAGCCAGTACTGATGAAAACCAAGCACACAGAGCCCAGAATTTTGCCGGTATTTGCAGACTGCTCACACAACTATAACACTCATCAAAAGCTACATGATAGCTCTTTGTTCAGGTGTTCTCACTGATTAAATCTTGGTCTTTGAGCAGGCAGCAGGAATAATGTCATCGTTTGATCTATCTAAGAGTTTGGATGTCTCAGCATAGGTAAAGCAATCAGATGCCATAGAGATGAATAAAAATGTATGCAATGCAGTAGCAAGAATAACAGTTCTTTCTGGTAACTGGATGTAAGGAAATGATGCAGTCCCACCATGGCTTTGTCCATAGGACAGCCGTATTACTGGGCTGTCTTCAGAGTGGCCCAGCAAGGCACTGCTAACTCTGCATTTTTAAGAACAGTAAGGCTTAGGCTGCGCTGATGCTACATTACCTCTGCACCAGGCCTTGCAAGTCTATGCACAGTGTTGCTTCTGGACAGGCTATGTACTGCGGGATATGTGGGCCCAGACGCCATGCCATCAGGGTGTCTAGAATCAGGGAAAAACTACTTGTGTCCTATCCTTCCCTTCCACCCCTTCTATGTGGGATGCCTTGCAAAAATGTAAACCCTAGCAGAGGCGGTATGTGGGTTATGTCCCATTCCCTTACATACCACTTCAGAGGTCACAGTGTATGTGTTTTCTTTGCACTATGATTACTATAATTATGTGTGATAATTATCAAAATGCCTCTGCATGTTTGAGGGGGTGAATGATGGACAAAAGAAAAGAAAAGCAGTGAGTGAAGAGCATTCAGTTTTCACCAGTGCAAATGAAGGCAAGGCACAACCTTCTTTTTTTTCTGTTAGAGGGTATTTTACTTCCTCTGGGTGACTTTCTTGCATGGAGGTGGATATTGCTTCAGCTGCTTATGTGTACCCTGACAACACTGCTGTCATTTACAATCCCTTTGCAAGTATCCCACACCAGTCCAGCCAGCAAGATTCTTGAGCAAGTACTTCTCACCCAAACAATCCAGGCACAACCAGCAGTAGCTATGTCAGGTCCAAATACGGATAACTGGTAATGAATGACAATAAAACTCTGATGTATTAAAAATATCTTTTTGGTAGCCCAGAAATACATGTTGTCCTTTCCCTTTTTACAACCAAAAGTGCAGAATCTGGATAGTGCCCACCTCAACGAGTATAGGAGGCACATATTCTTCTATGCTTACTTCAGTTTATAGGTTCCTACCCACCAAAAGAGATAATCGTGAAGATCTTTCAGCCTTCAGGTTACTATATCATTGCCTTTCATCTGTTTTGCAAAAGGTTCCAAATAATGAGAATGACAGCTTAATCCAAAAAAGAGAAGAGGAACTGCGAGGATGATGCTGGTACCTAAGGTCTCATTTCAGGAAATAGATTAACACTCATAAAAGACACAATAATGACAGCCCTTAAGACAAAGTCTCTCTATTCACAGAACAGGCTCAGCCCTTGCAATGCTTTAGTGCCATTACATGTTTCATTTGCTTGTCAAGGTACACCTTGTAGGCGTCAGCTCTGCTTGAGGATGTTTTGTATGAATCATAGAATCATTTAGGTTGGAAAAGACCTTTAAGATCATCAAGTCCAACTGTTAACCCAAGACTGCCAAGTCCATCACTAAACCATGTCCCTACGTGCCACATCTACCTCCAGGAAAGGTGACTCAGCCACTTCCCTGAGCAGTCTGTTCCAATGCTTGACAACTCTATCTGTGAAGATATTTTTCCTAACACCTAATCTAAACCCCTCCTGCTGCAATTTGAGGATGTTTCCTCTTGTCCTATTACTTGTTACTTGGGAGAAAAGTATCACTCCGTACAGTGATAAGGTCTCCCCTAAGCCTCCTCCTCTCCAGGCTAAAAAAACCCAGTTCCCTCAGCTGCTCCTCATCAGACTTGTGCTCCACACCCTGCACTGGCTTTGGTGCCCTTCTCTGGTCACGGTCCAGCACCTCAATGTCTTTCTTGTAGTGAGGGACCCAAAACTGAACACAGGATTTGAGGTGCGGCCTCACCAGTGCCCAGTACAGGGGGACCATCACACCACTAGTCCTGCTGGCCACACTGTTTCACTTTTGTCACACTATAATCCCTCTTGTCAAGAGCCTGACCTTATCCCTATATGCATAGGATCTGGACAGAGAGCTTACAAAGCCTGCACTGAGCTTTACCATGGAGACTGTAGCTTCTCCTGGTCAGGTAGAGGAATTAAGCAAACTGGTCTAGGGAAGAAGCAGCTGGTGTCTGTGTACCCCTCGGGGGGGTGGAAGAGCAGTCCTGTGGGGGACAACCCCTGCCCTGCCAGGGACAGCTGGGGGAAATTAGTACTCATTTTGTGTCTCTCTGTCTGCCAGGTGCCAGCGGGACTGAGCTGGGACAGACACATGCTAGTGGGGACCAAGACAAGCAAACTGTATCTTCTTGGTCACAAAACTGTCAGGATGGTGATAATTTTTGGTTGCTTCTGTTTTTGACTGTATCTGAAGTGGTGATATGGAGGTGTAAAGGTTTGTATCCCATTATCAGGTCCCTGAGCCATTCAGTGTTTCAAGTGAGCTCTCATCTTACCAAGTAAGGTCATCTTTAAAAATGCATTTGGTATCTGTCTTCTAAAAAATTCTGTATACACACAATATATACAACAGTAAAAAATGTGTTTATATAAAATATTACATTTTGCATGGATATTTATACTTAAGCAAGCACAATTTTAAATATAAAGACTATGTGTGTAATGTATGTGTATAGTACATTGACAAGATTTATATAAACATTATACTACTAGGATAAATGTACAGATGTTCTCAATGTACGTAAAACATTCTAAGATTAGCAGTTAACAATATCACTGCTATTGGACTTCACTCATAAAACCTATGAGCATCATGTGAGTTAATAACCTTCCATGGTCCCAGTCTGTGACATTGGGAAATCAAAAAAGAAGGGAATAAGTCAACTCCTCTCTCAGCCTGTGAAAAATTTAAGCATTGATGCAGGACCATGACACGTACTGACTTCAAATATCTTTGTGATTCAGTTTTGCCTTCAGATGAACATACTTTTGTCTGGTAGTTCCACCTTTTCAAAGGACGTTTGAAATAAACCGAGCTGCTCTCCCTGCCCAACCTTCTCTGCATGTATGTATGAACCTGGTGGTTATGCAGGAGGTGAACAGAAAATGCAGGGCCTGGCTGACGAGCTGTTTGTGAGCATAGAATAAAATGCAGAAGATCAGAACCAATTGTGATTTTGGAAATTCTGGCTGACAGTTTTGAAAGTACTAAAATCCCAACCAACAGGTTCAGCTATCATATCAGCTGTATTGGATTGTTCTCTAAATTTCAGCCCAGTTCCTGTCCAGCTTTGTTCAATCATTTCAATTAATTTTATGAAATTTATGTCAAAGCAAAACATTCCTAGTTCAAATACTCCTCACAGACTGCACACTCCTAGCAGATACTGCAAGCCCTTCATAGGTACCTCTGTGTCTCTAAACCCCCTAACCTATTTTCAGTCTGCCTTCTGGATAAGGAAAGCACACCAAGAAAGCTTTCTAGGAGTCCTTTTCCTTCCTTTTTGCAGTGCAGAAAGCTGCAATTCCACTGAAAAGCTGGGGAAGAAGAGAAGGAGGGCCAGGATTCATGTATAAATGTGTATGTGTAAAGGTGCACCTTCCTCTGGGCAAAGATGGCCCAAAACACAGAGAAGTTGTGACCCCCCATGAACTCAAGAGAAGCTGTCTGCTTCTGACAGGTGATCCCTCTTTTCTCCTTGTGACTAAATATAATTACAATATTTACATCATCTTATTTTTTTTTCCCCCAGAACAATTACTTCTTCCTATAATTAAAATCCCCGTGGTCATTTGGCAGCTCTTACGTTAGTCAGAGAGATGTTTATGCACTGCCTCAAGTATTAACTTGCTGCAAGCCAAAGCACACTGTGATTTAAGAAGGTACCTAATTTTTGTGTTTACATGTTTCTTTTTATATGCAGTAAAAATGAAGGTATTAGGAGACTAGTATCCTTGTTATTAGCTTTTTGAACAACATGCTTAATACTGACTTTGATAAAATTGGCAGGTGATGATTAAGAAAGGTAGCTTCACAAGCACCCTTGGCTCCACTTTCTGCCTTTCAGTGACAGCATATGTGGGATGGAGAGGATCAAAAGCCAGAGAAAGCAACTGTATAAACAGTTCAGGTGGTAACTGGCCTCATTAGGCAGAAGAATATTTTAAGGCTATTGATAATATTTAATTAAGCAGACATGGTCTTATTTCATCAAGCAGACATGACTAATACTGAAGTCTTTTTATAGCATACATTTAATTTAGACACCCTCCCCTGGTGATTGAAGTAATGTAGGGTCTGGTTCTCATTTATGCCTAGTTTCTATATGAATACTAACTTTCTAGCCATAAACAGCCAGTGGGCTTATTGCAGGCATCAGAGTGCATGTGATCCTTTTGGAGGGATTTGAAATCTATAAATAAAATAGCATTAGAGAATCTGTATGCCTACCTTGCAACAAAGAATAAGGAAACAGAAAAATGCTGCCTTTTTCTCTTTATTGCCTTTT
Source organism: Falco rusticolus (assembly GCF_015220075.1). Taxonomy (NCBI): domain Eukaryota; kingdom Metazoa; phylum Chordata; class Aves; order Falconiformes; family Falconidae; genus Falco; species Falco rusticolus. The sequence goes on along the minus strand of NC_051210.1, from coordinate 40,805,309 downwards.
AAGAAGTAACAGCAAAATGTGCAACCCAATGCACCACATAAGACATCTCTAATGAAACACGTTTGGTATTCAGAGCCGAAGGAATATTTTCTCCTCAAAGCGTACTGACAGCTAAACATTTCTTCAGAGCACTTCAGTCTGTTGTTTTAAAAATGAAAAGGGTATTTCTGTTCTTCAGAACAAAACAGTTAGTCCTTTTTAACAAAAATATGAAGTCTTCTCATGAAAATTTCTATTTAACATCATTTTCTGGCTAACAGACATTGCAGTGGATGCAGTTGCATTGTCCATTCCCATACTGAAATGTTAAAAAAAAATTCTGTTACACCAAAATACTTTTCTGGAATTATATGTTTCAAAACAGCCTTTGCTTTAAAAAGGAAAACTTCTTACATTATTAGTAATGCAATAACTTTTAGAAAATATTTGGCAGCTGCTCATGAAAAGTCACTTTTTCCAAAGTTTTTCTCCTAAATACTTTAATACACATAGGACACAATCTAATTACTTTCAGCATTTACACATTAGAATGGAATGACTCTGAAGAAGCTGTCTATTGCCTTGGGTAAAGAATATAATATTAAAACTCTTAAGGAGTCCCTACCACACTTAACCCTTTAATAAATTGCCTTAAATGCTTTTTAAAAATTTTTAAATACTTGTGAAACCAATCCTGAAGACAGCCAAAGCACTGATTGAAATTAGAGCTGTATGATTAGACAATTAGTAACTTTATTTGGGCAAACGGAGGTAAGCTTCCAGTTCGGTCCATTTCAATACTTTCCCAGTCTGCACTGTAGGACCCTGAACTGTTTTGTCTCCCTGTATTTTCCTTCTCTGCTGCCCAGCTCCTGCACTGGAATATAGAAGAGGATCTGGGGAAACCCAAGGGGAAAGAGAACTGACAAGTGCTCTGAGAAAAGCAAATTAGGATGCTTTCAGTGCCATGCTGAAGAAAAGGGTCTGCAGTTAACCTTAAAAACATTAGCAAGCTTTTGCATCTGTTTTTACTGCAGATTAGCAGTAAGACTTAAAGGCTGCACAGACTCTTAGTGTGGGCTCCTAAGCCTCAGAAGTACCTTCCTGCTTTTTCTCCTAAAAGCTGAGAAGACATTTCTGTAGCATTATTCCTGTGGAGCTGAGATAAGCTGGAATGCCAGAGCGGGTCTAGTGTATTTATCAGCCAGTGAAAACCTCGGCTCAAATGTAACACTAGTTCAGAAGCTCATCAATCACTTTTTTTTTTTTAGTTTCCAAGAGATAAGCCAGGCAATGTTTATTAAGAGCAGTTACTGCACCACTGAAATGTAATTAAAGAGACATACTGTTCATAATCACCAGCTGTGTTATGTGTCATGTTATGAATAGACTTCTTTTATATAGATGTTCTGGGGTTGTGCTCTACCTATATATTGTTTCTGAAGTCAGAGATGGCTCTGAATTAAGGTAAAGGCTTGCATTTATCACCATTTATCAGCTTAATGATCAGCCATGTCAGTATCCCAAAGCACTCATTGCATCAATCTTGTAGAGTCCCTTATTCTCTCTTGCCTTCCCTACCTGTGGGAAGACAGGAGAGGCTTGGGATTTATTATGATCCTATCTGGCACATTCACTGCTGGTCAGTACCATGATTTGCATTCATCTGAACATGGCTGGAGGACAAGATTTATTTCATCAGTGGAACCACCACCTCCAGGTCTGAGGAGTTCCCAGAATTTCAGTCCTGCTCCCTCAACCTGGCTCTAAAAGGGTAGGCCGGGGGGGTTAGCCTTTTTCCAATTTTTTAATCATCTAATGAAATCCTTCAGTAGGGTTTAAATTCTCAGTTAGGGCATGCAAAATGGCGTGAATGATCCAGCAGGGAAGTTTTTATTTCCTTTGACAACTGACAGCTCCCTTCTGGTTTGGGGGGCTGCCTGCAGTGCAGTAAGGTGTACCCTTACTGGCACATCATGCTCTCCAGAAAGTTTATTCCTGGTAGAAAGCATCCTCTCAAAGACACTCATATGGAAAAAATACTAATTTCTTTGACTCTGTTTCCTCTGTGTATATCTTTTACTTGTTGAGCTTAGTTCTGCCCCTGGGCTATTTGCTGACCCTTCAAGTGCCAAAGTGTTCAGTGTAACAACAAATCCAGCTGCCCACAGGATTTATTCCCAGCAGACCGCAAATCTTTTTTCCAGTCTTACTTCCTTTCTTTGTCACCTGACAGATAGGGCATTAAGTTCCACAGAGAGCAAGTTTTTGTTTATGAATATAAAATGAAATGAGGGGCTTGTGCAGCTCCATGATCATCTTTTCAAGTAATAATAATTTTCAAAAAAGGTAATGTTCCTCTTGTCTGTCTAAGGACTAAAGGGGCTTCTCTTCCCATAATAGCCGGGGAAGAGAGAGACCAGGATTCCATTGATTCTGCACAATGGGACTCTTCTTGCAGCGCTTCTCAGGGCAGTTGAGAAAGTCAGCTATTACCCAGAGTGATGAAAGGGCTAAAGATGGGAAGTGAAGAATCTGAAGGCCCATGAATAAAGCCCATCCCTGTTAGGAAACCAGCCTCATCAGGCTCTCATCAGTGAGGAACCAGCTGTGCTGCCAGGGCCTGAAAAATGTAAATCACAGTAACAGACAAGATATAAGCTGTATGAGTCTGTACTTCAGGCTACTGTCAAGGAGGAACTGTTTGGGTTTGTGAGAGGAATGAGCTGAGAGAGTGGAAGAAGAAGGGAGGCAGCGCTGGAGTTATTAATTATTGTACTTTGCACAGCCTTCATCTCCCTTCTTAGAAAGTTGTAAGTTAGGCAGTCAAGAGGGTCTTGCTGCCAGTGTTGATCCAATCGTGCTCCTCAAAGATGCCTGCCAGCCTTCCTACTCCCTTGCAGCCCTGATGGAGAGGAAAATCCAACTCTTTGCCAAGCAGGGGCCCCAGTATGATTGCTAGAGCAAGGTCACTAGAAATATAAAGACAGGGCCAAATTCCAACATCACTTAACTCCCCTTAAATACTTAACTCTAGATGTACTCGGCTCTGCTCTCCAGTAGACACAAAGCAACGCCTGCTGCTTTCCTTTCTCAGAGTCTGTCTCCACGTCTCAAAACTTCTCTGCTTGGCATTGTCTTCAGACTTCACTGAGAAGTTGGTGGCGCTTTTTGTAAAACAGAGTGGTTTGAACAAAGGAACACCTGTCATCTGTAAGAGATGATGTATTGTCTTCCACTTAAAAGAAAAAAAATTATGGAAAAGGTTGCTAAAGAAGCAGGCTAGATCTGCCATGTTGCCCTGAGTGACAAGTAATTATTTCCATCATTTGAAATCTAAAATACCACTTCTGTGAGTCACAGAATCCAATAGAAATTAATCACTTCTATGCTAATTTTTTTTCAAAGTGTCAACTGAAGCTGTACCTAGAGTTGTAAATCAGACACCAATCTGAGTTCGTACAAATATTGGATAACTGCACAAACAAGGCAGACTTCATGGCCTGCTAGTGTGTATCTTTTAAAATCTGCTCATTATTTCCTTGTTATTACAGTGCAGTTTGGATACACCTGTATTGTTACCAACTCACACTTTTGCACTGCGATAATAATAAAGCACACAGTACTGACAAGTAGATGCAGGGAAAAAGAAGTTTGTTACTTTTTGAGTTGTTCTGTATTTTGAAAAGTCTGTCCCTTTTCAGTTCCATATTTGAAAGAAAGAGTCACAAAAGAAAGCAAAATATAGGTCAGGAACACATTTTTTATAATTAAAGAAAATATTTTCTTTTGGTTAAGAGCAGGATGCTACCATCTCAAATGCAGCATGAAGCCACATTGTGAACTCCTCTCTGTGGCTTTTGGGAAAGGAAAACTATATTTGTGCTACAAAATATTATTATGACAGAGCATGTGCTGTGGTCCATGTCCAGTATTTCTAGATATTGTGCAGTCCATGCTGAAATTCCTCGCAGCCATAAATCTAGCACACTCCTGGAGTGAATCAAATTTACTGCATGCTTACAGCAGCCAGAAATGCTTAGGCCCATGGAAACCTGTGTACCTGTGCTAGACACCTTGCAAAGACAGAATAGGAGGAAGCATCTGCCTCTCAGAGATTAAAGCCAAAATAAAAAAGAGTAATAAAGAACGAAGGAAGAATATATGTGAAATAAGCGCTAAGGGAAGGACTGAAAGGGATTACAAGAAGCAACCATGCTGGATGAGGAAGAAAACGTCCCTGGGGATACAAGTAAAGATTAGTGCTGCACAAACTTCTTGCTGCAACAGCTCTTGTCAGCTGTTCCACATAGCTTTTTCCCAAATACCAAACAGCTACAGAGCACAAGTGGCTTGGTGCAAGGTAGTACCTTTTAAAGGTGAAGAATGCCTTGGGTTTCCTGGGACTAGAGGAAGACAGAGAAGGCTGGAACAAGCTTGGTCCTAATTTCTTCTGTCTTGCCCAAATACTGTTGGGCAGAAGACAGAACAAGAGTGGTGTAACCATTCACAGGAGCAAATTTTTATTTGCAACTAGAGAGGATCAGGTGCATTTCTCAAGATCTGGCACAGTTGCCTGAAAATAACGGCTAGAGCAGTCTTTGTTTGTTTCTTTCCCCTAATATTTTATGTCCCTTTCTAACTGTGTTATGAAATGACTGTAAAATTAAAACAGTGACCAAGCCACAGTATACTTCTTATGTATATAATGACTTCAGAACAAAAGGAGCTTGCCAGAGATGTACACTACAGCTCCCAAGTGTAGTAGCACTGACATCACCATGGCAGCTGAAAACCAAACATGCAGTCTAAAGAGACCATTGGCAAATTGGCTTGTGTTGGTCCAGGTGCAACCAAGCAAGCCCTGAATGGCCACACAGTCCTCTCATGCAAGAGCAACACTACGGCAGACCCCTGGCATTGGGGAGAAAAAGTGATGCAAAAAAAAGAGAGCAGAAGCAGCAGTGGGATACTGGAGCTGGAGGCCAGGGGTGATAGCATCTTCTGGATGATACCATCCAGAAGACAAATGCAGTTGAGCAGCAGAGAGTTACCATATATTACAATTAATTATATCACAAACAGTATAAGAATTAGCACTACACAAATGGTGCCTAAGAATCCATTTTCACAGCTTTCATGTGGATATATATGCCTAATATACAGCTTTTTCCTCTATATTTCCACAGTTCCCTTGTTTTTCGTATCTGAACCTAGGAGCTGATTTTCTCCCTGTCCTATTGAACACATAGATAATATTGGGCTGAAATACTGTGACTTCTGGTCTCTTTCTAGAGTTTTTATCCTGGTCTTCACATTAACAGAAGGTTTTGGAGGGACACAAGCAATATATTCAAATTAGATCACCTAGTCTTTGACTGAAAAAACCTAATCAGCTGGGAATGAAATGTGCCATTTAAATACATCTCTTGTTTACTCAGGCTTTGAGCTCCTCCTCTATTCAGACTTGATCCACTGAGAGGAAGGTGAGACCAAACGTGAGAGAACAACTCAAGCCCAGCAGGTGACCTTGGTCATCTGTGGCATGGCCTTTCTTTAGGAAATACCTGACTTTAAAGGTAGACGGAAGAGCTGGCTGGAGACAAAACACCTATTATTGGTGAGGATGCCCCTCTGAGGCATCATCTTGGAAAATGCTTATGATATGGATCTACCTACACAGGAGAACTGGGCACGTAGTCAGCACCAAAAGGGTCCAAGGCAAGATCTTCCGAGGAAAGGAAGCCCCTGATAAGTCTATGGGTGCAGACAGCCCATGTGTAAAACCAATATAGTGCACCACAGCTAATAACAATAGACACTGTGCATAAAATCAAGCGACAGTCTCCACCTAATTCTATTATGGGGGCAGTTATATGTCACTGGGCATCATAATTCACATCAATAGTGTTTTCCAAGTGTCTCCTCCCCATAACCAGGACTAGTTTGGGAAACAACAAACTACTGAGGTTTAACCAGCTTTCTAGGTGACATATTTAGGTGTCACATACCTCAACAATTTGTGGCATATCGGAGAACTCAGGGTCCTTCACAGAAAGTTTCTCTTACTGTGTCCTGCAAAGGCAGATCAAATTTGTTGATCAAGCAGAATTTAGGCCACCTACAAGAGCTAACACGGACAATAGATCCTGTGCAACAGGGAGCTAGCAGTGTTCTGGATGCTCCAAAGAGCAATTGTTTCCTTTTTACTATAAAGAACTGTCCCTGAAATTACTACTGCTGCATGCAAGGTTGATTTTCTCATGCAAAATGGGACTGAATGTCATGCTTTTAAGTTTTTATCTGTTTACAGGTTTAAATAGATAAGTGAAAAGGATTATCCTCATGAGTAAATGATATAGGCATGATTTTCAAGGCTCCAGCTCAGCAAGCTATCCTTCATCATAGCATATGTTCAGTGCCATGCATGTGCTAAATTGGAAAAACTGGAGAGTATGGTTTCAAGCTTCACTTAACTAAAGCCTGACTGAATCAGGATAGCAGAAAAGCACCTCTTGCTGAGGGAACAAAGTCTCTATTTTATTTCCAAAAATGTCAATGACAGCAATTTTTTATTAAATTCATATGATAAAATTCCCCAAGATCCCTCCATGAGATACAGATGGAGAAGGTCATTCTCTTCTGTCTTTCAGAGAGCTTTAAAAATGAGCAGATGCTGCTCAGTTATGTGTTTGATAAATGCTTTTCATTTTATTCCCTGCCATTCATAAAACTCAGCTAAACCCTGTCTGTTCATTGCATGTGGAGGCTGGGTATGCATATGTGTATCTATGTGTATACATTAATGGATAAACTTTATCAGCCTATTTTACATAAAATTAAGAATTGTGGTGTTCATCAGTTTGCATTTCCCCTCTGGCATCATGTATAATTTCCTTTTGTTTTCCCGTTTCTTTAACAGTCTCATTTATTTTTGCTTTCTTCATCCTCTTGCTGACTTTCTCCATATATCTCTATTACTTGGGCTCTCTTCCCACCTAAGTTTTCCCTTTTATCCTTTCCCCATCCTTTGTTGTTACATTATACAAAATATTTATCTGTGCCTGCATAGTTTCTGGTCAGGAAACACATAAATATATGAAATATATATTCTTCCTTCTCATCCTGGCATAGACACCATGTGCATCCTGCAAACACATGGTCCAGCTCCTGCTGTTCATCAGTGTGGGTCTCTCCTTTACTGTGGCTGATCACTGAGCCCACGGAAAGGTGTGGAAACCAGGAGCAGCTGCAATGCACAATCGCTGTTCAAATATTACCTAGATGATTGAATCAGCCTAGTCCGGAGGAGTACAGCATCCCAGTCTTGAGAAGCATAGGAGGGAAGAAGGCAAGGCAAGGCAAAGAGGCATAAGAAGAAGCCCATTTCAATGGACAAATGTAGCTCTGTCTGACTATTTTAAATATAAGGGTCCCTTATATTAGGCAGCGCAACAAGAGCAGCTAAAGCAGTGCAGTTGAGGTGGTACACACTTGTTAAACGTCTTATGACAGAAACTGTGGTTTATTTCTATATTTCTCCCCTTTCAGTTGACCTCATGCTGTTGGTTCCAAATATTTGTTCAAGAGGAACCTTCAAGGAAATAAATATCCTGTAAATCCAGAGTTTCAACAATAAAGTCTCCATCTCCTGGAAATGACTTTCCAACTTTCTCAAATAAGAAAAAGATTTATGATTGGGAATTTCTTCAGCTTGGCCAGACATTGAGTGGAACATCTGGGTAAGTGTTACAGAAAATACATGCTCTGAATCTTGAGATGAGGAGCTGGAGACTGAGAAAGTTGAAGTCCTTAAACCTATTCACATTTATCTTCCAACCCCCAACCAAAAGCCTCTCATATAACAGTGTGATTTTGAGTTTTGAATTTTGTCCTTTCATGAAAGCTACACCTGAGTCTGTAATGTAATTTCTTTCAAATTCTTCAAGGGTCAGATAATATTTCTTGGGTATTTTTAGCAGTTTGGCCATCAGCTCAAAGTGAAGAGACACCCCGTTTCAAGATATCTGTCTTTCTCTCTTTAGAAAGGAGGGCACACTAGTATATACTGGATTTGGAAACCACTTCGCGCTTAAACATTTTTAGGAAAGTCTCCTCCCCTTCAGGATCCCCATGTTCACCATTCTCTTCTGAGTTTCTCTCACTCAGTTTTGCACTTGCATCAGGATGGGTTTCTTATTAGAGTGCACAATTTATTTCTTCAGGAAAGAAAGCTTCTCCTGGTCTTGCAAGCATTGGTAGGAAGCCTTTGTTACCTTGGATCACATTATACACATTCTGGTACAGTAACACTGATCTATAGCTTCTAAATATTTTGAAAATGGCTACAGAAAAAGAAAAAAGAAAAGAAAACCTTGAAGAAGCTAGCACCAGCTTTTAAACCAAATAATGTTACCTTCCTCCCCATCTTACACTGGAGGCACAAGATCCATTTAGCCCACTGAATTGCTATTAAATATTACTAAAAATCTTGTTGTAGGGAAAAAAAATGACAACTTTCACCACAAAATCGAAACCTCCAAGAATGCATTAGCCTAGGGAAAGCTAAACAACTTTCTGACTGAGACAAGAGCCTTCTAGACAGCAGGCAGAGATTTCAATGTTTAGCTGAGAGATATGAGAATCATTCATTTTTATCATTTTTCCAATGAAGGATTAACGAAAGGATGTAGTAAAACAAAAATGACTACGCTTCCACCTTACAAAAAAACAGCCAGCCTCATTTCTTTGATTTATGCTGAGGAAACACCCAGACAGTGGCCTGGGACTTTAACAAGAAACAAAAAAAGTAGACTTGAAACCCGAAGACAGACCTCGCTAACAGACATCCCAGTTTCCTGCCTCCAGCAGCTCCAGAAAACAAAGCAGATATTCATGCCTGCCGGTGCGCACCCCCCACGCTTCCCATCAGCGCATCCCAGCCGCCTAGCACCATGCCTGGGCCCCCACCTGCCCTGGCTGATCCCCCGCCATGACTCATGAGGGACGCACCAGCCCCCTCAGTGGCCTCAGTGGAAACACCCCGAAATGGCGCCAGTTCCTCAGGATCCCTGGTGGGGCTAGCAGGGGTTCACAGAGCGCGACTGGGCCAGTGGCTCTTTGAAAAGAGTCAGGGAGAGATCAAGTGGTGGGGAGAAAACAAAACATGGGTGGGGAGGAGGAATGAGCCAGGGATTTGCCAGGATGTGGAAGATGTTGATCCCATTTCTGGCTTCTGTGGGGCTTAGGCCATTATATACCCTACCTCCCCGCCACAGGGATGAGCTTCTCTTCCTGTGGGCTGCTGTGTGCCTAGCTTTCCCAGGGCACACGTCCTCTCTCTGCTGTGCAGTTGTGCTGGTTACCTCCATAGCTTTCCCTTCCACCCACCTCCTTTCTTCCTTGATGTGTTTTGGCATTTTCTAAAGCCCTGCCTGCCATGCTGGGCCATGGCATCTCCCTTCTTGCCTACACTTTGCAGCCCAGACTATGTCTATGGTGGGACCCCAAGCAAGGATGCCACCCAGCACAGTGTCGTACGCCATAGCATCAGGCTTGTAAATCATCTAGTGTTGTCTGGCTCAGTGGAATCAGCAGCTCTATTGGGCCATGAATATCACTGTGAAAACAATTAATAATAATAATAATAATAATAATAATAATAATAATAATAATAATAATAATAATAATAATAATAATAATAAACAATAACAATGTGATTTGCCCAAAATTTGCAGTACCTGCTCTAACAGGACTTCATGGGAATCCTTACCAGGAATCATCTCAACCATCTGTTGAAAGGAAAAAACAAAACAGAAACACTTGGTGCTCAAGCTGATCGAGTTGGGAAGGAGGAGAAACAGCCAAGAATGAGCACACTGTAATGCTCAGCATGTTGTGCACAGCAGAGCAGACATGGTGTCTCCAGGGAGCCCAGAGCTTCTCAGTTTCTGTGTTTTGAGCTAGCAAGCAATATTCCCCTGTCCTCCTGTGGCTTTCATTTGAGGGTTTTGACTGTGCTATGCATGATGAATGTTGGGAGTGTTAGGACAAATTCCTGCATTCTGCATCACTTGAGTACATTCTCTCCTGAGATGCTGTGTCGATGGATGCAAACATCACTAACAAGACCGTATTGTTCCAGACCTTTAAGCTTGAGCTCTATAGATCTTTCATTTCCAATTGGAGTAAATATTGCAGTTTATTTTTGTTCTCAGTAATAACATTTTCTTGAATTAACTCTACTCCATTTTGACTAAACAGAGACCTGAAAGGCATTGTTCAGATTTGTTTTTTCGGGAATGGTTTTGGCCAGGTTCACATCTGAGAACAAGTTAAGACTGAAATTCAGGCTTCATGGAAGCAACTGCTGTCACAGATTTAATCTCAAAGTAGTTATTGTCTCAAAACTTCAGATGTTTCCAAATCCCTTCTGGAATATTAAACATTTGACCAAGGCAGCAGATGGGGAATATTGTTTTGGATTTGGTCTAAAGACATAATCTTGGAATTCCACACCGAACACTGTTAGTATAAAGTAGCCCCATTTTGGCCTGATCATAAGTTCCAGAGTGTAAAAACAATTCAGTGAAATGTCTGGAGTAACTTTTTTTTTAATGTGGGCAAGCAGCTGATTTTCCCTCCCTCTCCCATCTCACAATTTCATTCTCGTAAGTGTTTCCATTCTAGCAGATTTTTTTCCCAGAAAAATCAACCTCATAGCAGACACTCAACATTTCATCTTGAATTGTTTCGCAAAGTGATAAGCAACTGAAAGCAGTACTTTTTAATGGGAAAAAGTATTGCACAGCAGTCTCGGTACCACTCATTATTTTTAATCTGTTTGTCTAGCTGTGGTATTGCCAAAGCATTTATTACTAGAATATTTAGGGCATTGGCTAAATGTCAATTACTTCTCCAGCCTTGCTGCAAAGATTTAGCAAAATAAAAACGGAAGGTTCCCTTCCCTCATTCTTGGTACATACAGGTTTGGCATCACAGGCAAAGCATCTTGTTAAAGTAGGGGTAGGCAAAGCCTTTGCTGAATTCAGTAACTCCCAAGAATCCAAAGCAGTTGATCTGAAATACATTTTTTCTTCTAAATGTAGAGTTATTTTCAATTTTCTTCAATTTTTACCCTGACTTTTTAAAAGAGTTGGATAATACCGTACTTAATGTTGTTATAGTTCCACATGCTAAGACTAGAATAATTGAGACTCCTCCCTGTGACCATAATCTGAATTTCCTGGCTGTGTTCCTTCAGCTCATGCACTGGTGATGGAATGTGTTACTCACAAACTAATTAGTGCATCTGAATTTATACATTGTTATTAATGTCTTTATTTCATGCCAAAGTACCTTTGGTGTTTTACAAAGCATGAAAGTGGGCAGTGCTTGGCCTAAGGAAAGGTTGACATGCACAATAGATATGTCGGCTGAAACAAAGCTGCTTTAATGATTGATGGAAAAAGTACTTGGAGGAGAAACAAAGCTCCACAGCCTGCCAGACATAATTAGACGAGAAACACAAGAAAGTCAATTGTGGGTCTAGATATCAGTGGGCTAGGAGGACCACTTCAGCTAGGTATCCAGTAAAGCTGGCTACAATTATACCCACACCAGACCAAGAGAGGTGAATTTACATGGGATCTGAGGCAGGGGAGAGCTAACAAAAGGATCAAGTGGTGGCAAACCAGTCCCAAATGAGAAAACTGAGAGACTGTGGCCTCGCGAAAGTCTGAAGTGTTGCAAAGCATAGAAAGGCTAAGTGGCAGCTTGGACCCTAACAAACCACTGGAGAACTGCTCCATATGACACTCAAAGGGTAGTTTAACATATGTAATAATGCCAACAGAAGGATTCATGGGGAGACAGTAGGCATGGATATATTTAAGCCAGAAGCTAGATGGAGGTTTCTCATCCTGGTGGCACGAGGCTATGGAAGAACCTTACAATGGAAAGTGAGGGCAGATGGGCGTAGGGCTGTGGGACAGAGCCTGGATGGGTATGAGGAAAGTGATATGGTATAGACCTCAAGGAAGAGGAGCCAGCATTTGCTGGAGCCCTTCCCAATACCATGTATCTTTTGTGGTAACCTATGGGAATCGCTAAACTGTCAAACTGTATTCCCTTGAAGGACCAGAGATATCGTACTCAAGGTATGTAACTTCTATTTCACTTCTATATGTGCTTCAGGGAATACATTACACTCTTCCCAATTCCTCCCATGACAGTATTTACAACCTATGTGCAAAGGACACAACTCAGTGGTCCATCTCCTAATCCCAGCAAGTTTCTAATCTTATTTTTCCTTCCAACATCAAGCATTTTTTATGTACTCTGAATGCCATTGTCTCAACCTTCATGATCCAAAGTTCTGGTGCCAGTTTGCTGCATTTCAGGGATGTGGGCTGAAGTGAACTCTTGAAGAAGACCTTGGATGCTGTCTCATTTTGCCAGGCTTGTTCTGCCCACTGGTGTGAGTGAGACTCAGGAATCAGATTAATACCTTTCTTTTTCCCTTTTGTTTCTTCTGCCTTTGTTGGAAGCATCTAAGCTTTCACAGGATGTGTGCTTTGACTTCAACTCTTTCTTCCTTGCAACACATAAGAAAAGTCGCCCTCATCACCTTCCTCCGTATTAACCAGAGACTGTTAATCACAATCTCTCCTTCCATTAGCAGAGGGGAAAGAATCTTCTGTTTCCAGATACTTGCCTTAATATTTCATTGGCTTTTATTTCATTCATTAATGAAACTTTTCTTTTCGTGTCCTTGGAAATCAAGTAAATGAGCTGCAGTTACAGCATATATTTCTGCCTTGTTATTGGTAAAACGATACTCACCACATCAGCAGAACGCACTGTGCTGGAAGCACTCCAGTCCCCTGAGAAACTTCTCACAGTTATCATAACATGTAGTCAGCACACACAAGCAAAGAATGAGGGAAGCTAAATCTAAAGCAACTCCAATGTTGTGGTTAGGAAACATACATAAATATCTCTTCTATCATACATTGCCCTTGCCCTTACAAAGACACTTGTCCTTTAAAATCACTGGCCAAATAAAATGTCCAAAGTTTTTTTTAATTACTGCTTTTGCCAGTGAAGCTGGATCTAGGTCTTGTTCTTAATCACTGAGTAAATGCTGGGAGATGGATCCCTCCATTTTAGCCACCAAAGGGTGTGGTAAGGCACAATTACTCTCTCTCCCCCCCTTCCACTCCCCCCCACCTCCTATATATATATATGCATATATATACACACACATATTTATGTGTATATGTATACATATGGATGGTTTGTTTTCAGGGTTTTAAAACTATACAGAAAACCACAGTCACAATTTCTAAACACATTTTTGAAAAGAGTAGGTTATGTCAGGCTTTTGAGTGACCTGTCCTACCAAGATGACAGCCCAGGTGACTCAGCATTGTCCTGCTGAAGTGAAACCAGAGTGAGAGCATTTCTTGAGGATGGAAAAAATGAGGAAAGAAAGAGCAAGATTTCTTGAAATAGATGCAGCCTTATATTGCTATAAGTTTTGTGCTTAAGAAAAGTTTGGGGTTGATGATTTGTAAGCATTGTTAGTTTTCTCAGGTCTGTCGATGAAAGGACGAATGGCGTGGATTCGGCAAGTGGTGGAGATAAAAGGAATAAACATCTTTGGGCTCTGGGTCTTGCAGTTCATCAAAGCTGTTTGTTTGGTGTTGTTGCTTTTAATGTGAAAAGGTCATATCACACTTAAAATAGGTACAATTGGGAAAAAAATCAAATAAACAAACAGCAGCTCCCACTGGGACAAACTGAGAGACTCTTTCCTCTGCCTTAAGAAGAAATAATCATTGCCTGTTCCCATAAAGCTGATCATTGACACATGTGCACACATGTGTGTGCTAATTCTCATTCGTACCTCCCTTCCTCCCTTGTGCTAATACATGCCCACAGAAAGCCTCTGGTACCCTTTGCCCCTGGGAACAGGAGGCAGCGTGGGAGAGAAGCCACTTGGTGAATGTGACCTTGGCTGTGGAGCATCTCTTAGCTGAATCATTCTTGCTTTTTAAAAAGCATTGGGCAATGCTTTGGGACTCAGTGGCCTGCAGGGACACTGTTTGAACTGATCTGTTTATCTGTGTGGGAGGGAGGAAGGGGCAAGTTTTACAAAGGACAAGTCTGTTAAGAAAACAACAAAGCAAAGCAAAACCAACAGCCTATCATCCTATTGCAAAGTATGCTGGAGGATTTCAGGGCTTGGATTGCTGAAGGCCCTCAAATTCTGCTGCAGCCATAAATATGTGAACAAGTTAAGCTCTTCGTGGTTTTGGCCTATCCCAACCATGTTTAGTCTTAATCTATCTCAATCACTAGCTACCTTTTAAAAATAACATTTTGTGGTTCCAAAACATCTTTAGTTAATCCTTGCTTAGTTTGGAAAGGAATTATATTTGGAAGGATGCACATGTCCATGTGGCTTTGATGCATATTGCCTTTACTGTTCTCATCTATTATAAGTTTTCTTGAACTACAATATATAATGCTCCAGCATCATTCTACTGAATCTGGATTCTAGACAAAATGTTTTGGTCTTTTTCAAGGGAACCTAGATCCCATAGCAGAACCCGAAGAATGAAATGCTTGAAAGTATGCCAAGTTGATATATGAATGTTCTTGGATCTTCTCCATAATGGAAATCAGAGGCATCAGTGCTGCTTACCACACAAGAAGTTAAGGAAGGAGAAATAAAAATTTTATAGTATTTCAAAGATCACACCCACAAATGTCTCTGGAAAAGGCCTGACATTTCACATAGAGATATAGCGCTCTCTGAAGAACAAGAATGTGGCTGTAATTACTGAATGTAAGGAAAATAGTTTCTGAGATTAGTTTCCAATCCATGGGTAATTGAAAGAAAGCCTTTTAAATGGTTCATTTCAGGACATCTTTTGCACTCTTTTCTCAAGTGGAATATTAATTTTCATTTCTCGTTCCCCTCTCAAATTAGAGCAGTCTGAGAGACTGCAAGTCTTGAGAAATCTGGTCTCAAGTTCTCTTTTTATACTTCTTAAGCAAACACTCCTTTCTTTCCACTTTACTTTTTACATACCCTGATGAAATTTTCAACCAATCACATTATTCCAGAACACTGTAAGTAAGTTATTACAATTTCCTAAAAGAAAAAAACTTTCTCTGCTGCAGAGAATATATACATTGCTTAAGCCTCTCTCAAGAGCTTAAAATAGGTTTGTATGATGTGTAGGCTACAAGTAGAAGTTATAAGTAGAGAAAAAAATTGAAGCTGAATGCCACTGTGTCACCCTAATCTTACGTGGATATCCTTCACTCACGTTATAGCTAGTAACGTATATGTCCCTCTTAAATAAATACTTTTCAGAAAGGGCACTGTCGTTGATGTACACAACACTTAAGAGCCCTTAAACCACACTGTCACTTTCACAATTATGGCATTTTTGGGGAAAGGCTTTATCGCATTATTTTCATAATCAGATCTTTGATTTATACCTTTAGATTGCATTTATGCTTTAATCAAGTAGTTAAACAACACATCTGCTTGATCATGTGAATATGTGCTAATGTAGTTAGCATGCACATATCTGAGGCCATGGAGAAATAAATAAGTTTGCACATAAATTGGTGGGAAAGCAAAGTAGGGAGTGCAACTGTAAAGTCAGATCAAAGCCACCTACAAAACAGCATGCAAAA
Organism: Falco rusticolus; assembly: GCF_015220075.1. Classification (NCBI taxonomy): domain Eukaryota; kingdom Metazoa; phylum Chordata; class Aves; order Falconiformes; family Falconidae; genus Falco; species Falco rusticolus. The sequence goes on along the minus strand of NC_051210.1, from coordinate 40,789,613 downwards.
ATTTGGCTCTAAATATTGTCAGATTCTCTTTCCATACTTTTTTTGAAAAGAAAATTACAGTGGCCTACAGATACAAACACATGGGCATAACATGCAAGCAACACAAAACCAAGTCTACGCTGCTGTCTGTGCAATTCAAAACAATTTGGTATTAAATTCCAGAACACATGCTATTACACAAAACATGAAAACCTCAGAAAAAAAAATAGAAGAATTATCAAATTAGTTCTGGTTTGTGAATCAATTTCCATTTCTGTTGTTTCCACTGAACAACTGGAACTGAAAAGCAATAAAACCCAGGAACTGCCATTGCACAGGATTTTAGAGTTTCACTGCTAGCATCTGACAGCTAGGGAGGAGGGAGGGAGGAATGATATCAGCAATTTCCAAAGTAATTTGCTGTTTCTTATATTATTCAAACCAAGTTAGTGGAATCATCGCCAAGAATGACATTACACATGGTGCATGGCAGTCACTTCAGGTCAGTTCTGCAGAGGAATGAGATTTATGCAGCCCACCACGGCATACGATGCCACAAGATCTTGCTGCCTCCAACCACAGCACCCAGCAAAGACAGCTACATGCACAGCACTGCAACCAGCCACAGCTCTAACAGCTAAGAGTAGCTAAAGGATGCTTCAATAAACAAGACCTATGATCTATGGATTTAATGAAATATCCATATCTCTGTGTATATGTAGATTTTTAATCAATTTTTTAATTGCTTTTCTTTAATGAATAAAGATAAGCCACTGAGGCTTCTATGTGAGCAAGACTTGCAGCCAGATGATGGTGCTGCTGTGGTGCCCATCTGAAGTAAATGCTTCTTGCAACAACTCTGCAGTAAAAGTCCAAAATCAGGGGTTCTGTCAGTTTTGGCATCTTCTTTGTCCCAGTGACTGGGATTTCTAGGGTGTTAGGCTGCTATTCACACATAGGAGGACAGTTGAGTTTAGTCCAAAGTCAGCATACATATTTGGTATTTTCAGTGTTTATGGTGTACAGGAAGTTATTGTGCAGCCATTGGGTAAGTCGGATTTAGGAGAGGCTTTTCATGCTCAAAACATGTACATTCCTGGGCTGTAAAGGACACTTCCACAATGAGTGGGATACAGAGCCCTTTTGTTTACCAAAGGCTGGCAAATCATTTCACCTCAACCAACAGCCTCCTTAGTGAAAACATCCTAACTACTTCTAGCAACCAAATGGTTTTTCACAGCAGTTCAGGCAGTAATTTTTCACAGGGTTCAGGCAGTAATTTTCTCTAAGGAACCTGCCAGTATTTTGTCTTGTTAGATGCCCTTCGTCTTTGCATTTAAACTGCCAAATACAGGAGGGCACACTTAGGAAATATTTACAACTGGAACACGGTCACAGTGAAGTAAGATGCCTACCTTTTTTAGCCATATTTTAATCATGTTCAGTTTAATCAGCTGCTGAAATGCCAGGTGGAAGCACAGGGGTAGCATGAGTGGACTGCACCAGGAAGAGCAGGTGTGAGAGAAAACTAAAGCCTGACACATCACGCCTTTAGTGTTATGATCAAAACTCCCAAGTTTGCTACTAGTAACACTTACTGAAAACTCTGCCAAAACATGCTTCTGAGCTTTGGCACTATCGGCTTAGAAGGTTTGCATGTAGAGGAGGAGAGGACACTTGCTTTGTTTAACTTCATGAAGAGGAGAACCGCAGGCTGTGTGGAGCCAGGACTCAGAGGTGAGTAAGTTCTGTCTTCATTTTACATGTTGGGGAACAAGTTCCTATTCCTAGTGCAAGCCCCTGCCCTTAAATCTGGTTATGTTAGGTTTTATGTATGTATACCTCCTGTAATGGGAGCCGTTCCTCAAGGATGATGAATTTCCCTCCAAGGAAGGTGTGACATGAGCAGGACTACCCGTCACCTTCCTGAAGCCTGCTTCATTTTAACGTCCATTTTGGATCACTCCCCTCCCTCAGATGTGCTGTTATATGTCAAATATCAGCGACTATCCAGATCTTGTCTGTTCTATTTGCACTGGAGTAGTCCCAGAGGGGAAAAAAGGGAGTAACTTGAAAAATGCAAGTAGTAAAAATCGATCAAATTTTCACAGAAGTTTTAAAAAAATACTGGCATCAAAGCACAAAAGCGTGGAGCAGTGGTGGTGAAGTACCAGACAGCATCCTTCGGTTATGCACACCTCACTGTAGCTTGTTATTTTGCTTTTCTACCATCCGATACAGAAATTTCTAAGAGGGCAGCTGAGCTGACACTTCCCAGAAGTCAGGTGAACCTAAAAGGTCACTACAATTCTCATCCCATCACTGTTTTCCCCAAACATGAGGAAACCAGAGCTGCACAGGTGGCCACATTGTCTTCCGTAAGGCCATGGAAATTCATCAGCATTTCTTGAGTGGATGGTGCCCAAAGCAGAGGTTTGTTCCCCTTTCACTGAACGAGAGAATTCAGTCATGGGGAGACTGTCCTGTGCTGACAGCTGAGCTCTGGTTTGGAAAGAAAAAGAAAAAGCTACTCGGTGTGACATTGTTCTTCTCCACTTCTGTTAACTTTATTATTATCCATGATCCTTGCGTATCTTTAAAAAGTGAAATGGTTTTGAGAGAGGGGTTTGTGAGTGGTATGAATTTGTGAGGATTGGTATGTGGCAGAGTTTAAAATGTTAGTTTATATAATATCGGGAATCAGAAGGTAGAGCTACACCCATCACAGGCATGCTTTGACTCCTACATGAGCTTGAGTTGTTACTTTCAGTTTATTAAGAGGAAACTAAATCTCCAATTACCCGTACATATCTGTGCTTAGCTAGCTTATACTCAGTGACTTCCTGAGCAAACTGAAGTACACAGATACTACACAGTCCATTGTGTACATATGCAATATATGGTATGCTCTATACATGTATGAACTCATTATATAAACACATTTGTGCAGTGTATACACAGTGTGCATGTAACCGAATACCAAACAGTGCTGCTGAGCACAGAGCCTTTGGGGATTACACCTGTTTGTACAGGGATATAAATGTTTCTTTCCCAACTTACAGTCTAGCCACAGATTCCCACAGAAAATTTGTTTGTGATTTTGTACCCTGACCATAAAATTGTCATTCTTTTAACATACTCTTGGAAAAGAATCAAAATGATATTGCGGAAAAGAATCTAGATGTGGAAAATAACTGACCTCAAAACTATTCCAACTCTGCCACCGAGCCACCTCTTTCCTACTTACTCAGGCAACCTTTCTCCTACTTAGAGTAGTTTTAAATGAAAACAAAAATGTTACATTGGCAAGTTATGTACCCTATAGTTGTGGATAAGAATTTCTTTCTCTTTTGGATGTCTGGCCACAAAACAGCTCCGTTAAGGAAGGTGTCTGCTGAAACAAATATCATAAAACATACTCTACATTCTCAAAATAGTATGTGTTAAGATTATTTAGGTGATTATGACCATGGTGAGATGAGCTTTTAAGAGAAATATTTGAGGGCTGCATCACAGAGGACCTATTATATCGCTGTGTTACCATACCAGCATTCCTGATCAGATCTTTCAGAGCAACCCAGGACACGAGCCTTGGAGAGGAAGCTGTTGCTTTGTATCCATGGGTACAATATCATGTAGCTTTTATGTTATGCATCACAGAGTAAGAAATACAATATCTTTCATTAAGATGTGAGTTAGTTCAATGGGAATTTCATGTACCTAGCAATCACTGTTTCTGCGAAGCTGGTTTCTGTTAAGTTTCTGCACCATGGGATGAAATGACAAACAAGCCTTCATACCAAGCCTGGCCATGCTTTGCATGTCTGTGTCTTGCTCTGAATTTATGCACCAGGCTTGAGGAATGGCAGCCCTGTGCTTGAGATGGTGGCCCAGACGCAGGAGTGCTGGTGCCCAACATGACTTGATCCATTTTAACACCTGTGCAGGTTCCCCAGTCCCACAGGTAACAGATCAGACCAGAAATCCAGACATCATGTGTAAAGCCCAGCAATTATGGGCTCCTCTGCCAAATGTTAATTTCACCTGATTCTTAGTATTCTGGGACGTGAAAGCATGAAGACATGTATGGCAGAGCTAAATACAAGTACTTTCCTCTTCCTGATGCCAGCCTCCCTGCCCCATCCTTCTCCTTCTGGTTCTCTACCCAGCCTAACTCACATTCAACTTAGGTGTGTATACAGATTTCATCTACTTGCTTGTGCAGTATCTAGCAAGAAATTGTTACTCAGTGCTGTTGAAGAATAAATATTCATGCTATACCAGTAATCAGCAATGCCTTCTGCCTCACTAAGGAAAATGTTGGAGAGTAAAAGGTGGTGAGTGCACATGGTGCCTTCTCCCATCTCTCAGTATTTACAGAGGCTTTGCAGGGCTCTAACCACAGACAGTTTTGGGCCTGGAGTTTTGCCCTTTGCGTCTTTCCAGGTCCTCACATTAGGACCTGTCAAAATTCAAGAACAAATTGCAAATCTGAAGAAAATATAATTAGGAACCTTTTAAAACCATCACCTTTTCCTTAAATTAGTTTTGTACTAGCCCATCCCAGGAACCCTGTGTACCTTGCAATGAGTGGCAATGAGTCTGTTTGCTTTCTCTGCAAAGGCGCTGTGGTTTGATTTGTTCTTCTGCTCTCTGAGGCTGGTGAGATATAAGAAATTCAGTCCAGATGAGGCACATTTGGGTTAGAGCAAGCCTATATGTTTAGGGAAGCTTTCCCATATGTCTAGGCTCCTCTGGGTGAGGACTGCAGTCATGTACATAACCCTGGCAAACACTGTCAAACCAATAATCCTGTAATATCTACCAAACTCCTCACAAAGTGAAAACATTGGGCTTTGAACTTGCTTGGTGTCTCTTACAACACATTCTTGAACTCTACAATACACAGAAAGCAGCTGCATTTAAGAAAACCCAGTACCTTGCTGGGAACAGCACCTTGGTAATGTGTAGGCCTGTATCCTCTGAAAGCTGGTGAGAGAGAAAGGAAAAGCCAAATGGTGTAACGAATGAGAACTTTGAAACAAAATGAAATTAAGAGAAATGTGAAGACGAGCAATTTTGCTGACAGCTTTAATACTACTGGGAAGCTGTTCTCTTGTATTACAGCACAGAGCTATACATTACAAATACCAGAAAGTACTTCTTGGCAGAACACAAGAGTTCTGTTGATTCTTTTCTCTCTCTCTCTCTTTTTTTTTTTTTTTGGTTTGGTTTTTTTTTTACACATTATCTTTGATGATACTGTATCAAATTAAAAGGCTTGGGAGTTGTTCCTTTACCTGCTTATCCTAACTTTGGTATAATTCCTTTTTCTGAGGCATCCCAAATTTCCTGCAACGTATGGGAGATGAAATCAGGCCTCCTGAGTATGCAACTCAAATTAGTTTGCGGTGTAAATATTTGCCCTTTACCTAGAAATTCCTAACAGCGTAGGGTTTCTCATCATAATCAAATTGCAACCCAGTGGTCCTCTAGTGATTAATATTGATATTCTGATGCATTTCCTTTCTTCTGCTGATGTGCTTTCCTTTTTGTATTCAGTTTCATAAAAGTGTTGCTTTTCAAATTATATATGTTACTGCCGCATGTAGAGGTCCTGGAGTCTATATGGATCAAAATTCCATTGTCTGAGGTGTTATAGTAAGTTACAGTCCTGGTCCCAAGGAGTTCATGGTCTAAGTTGACAAGGCAGACAAAGCGGGGAGAGACCCACTGGGCAACATTTTTAAGTGTCTGATGTTCACAATGACTTAGGAGGCTAAAGCTCATTGAAAGGCAACAGACTTGGGAGTCTTTGTTACTTTTTATTCTTACAATTCATTGTATGTATGCCCTACCCAATTCATGTCAAATGTCAAAGTATCAGCTGCCACAGACCCAAGCCATAAAATCCATAAAACACTCTGAAGGATTGTAAAACTACTTTAAATGTTACCGTAGTAGCCAGTGTGCCTATTTAATTGCCACATTGTCACTTCAGTATTTTGTTAGTCATCTGACATCTTATTTATCACAATCACACTTTGAAATACTTGAGTCAGAAAAGCATTTACTGTACTGTATCTTTTCCACTGTAAAAGCATTTCTTTTGGGCTTTCCCACTTGGTTCTGCTTTAGCAACTGCTTCTTTTCAGTGTTTGAAGCCCTTTTAACACTATATGTTATCAAGGATACATTTTACCTTGCTTCACTTTGAGGTTTTCCTCTACACATTTTAAAATGAGAGCCCAGCACCTTTCTCAGAGAGTGTTTTGGCACGGATATAAATGTGCATTGTTTCTTAGACCTTTCATTTCAAAGGCAATCTCTTTAAATGGAATTTCTTTAACTGAACTCAGGGAGTGCAGATGCAAATTTGACTACTTAAAGAAGATTGTGACCTGAAAGGGCTCAATGCTGCTACTGCAATTTACAAAGGATTATTTTTGGCTGATTTATACTGAAAAAAAGAAAAGTCAGCTCGAGGATCATGTGCCACAGTAGTAGGCACTTTTTACAGTTGTCTTTCTTCAGGGAAGTTCCCTCCAAACTTTAATCCATTTTAAAGACCAATCACAAGCAATTGCTTAGCTTTGCCTGTTGTACTTAACCCTGGATGTTTGCAATGCGATCACCACTCTGACTGAAGTCAAAGAGTTACTCTTCTGATTTAAAGTCTGGTTTAAAATGCCTTGTAGAAAACAAAAAAACTTGAACCATTTTCCATTCATCCATAGCCATATTTAAAATAATCATTTTTTTTTTCTTTAGTTAAGTGTCTCTGTACTGCACGCCAAACTACTTCACTGATACCACACATTCTAATTAAGCTTTTTCTGTGGATTCATACAGGAATTACCTTTGTCTTCCTTTTCAGAACAAGCAAAGCTGGATTTTTTGCATTTCTGTGATTTTAGAGAGTTGCAGAAGGATTTTCTGAGGCACATCATATGTCACATTCCCTTGTGCTGGAAGGATCTGTCAGTCAGTCAACTGATCAGAGGACAAATGCACACCAGTTCCCCTCCTCAAGGGCTGGCCACTGGCCAGGTTGTGAGCACACTTTGAGCAGTGACACTACTAAAGTGAACAACGTGGAGATCCTGGCAAAGCATTATTCAAAAACTACATTTCTTAGGTATTTCCTTAGTGGAATAGATACACCAGTACATCCTTCAGGTGTGTCACAAAGTCATGGAATCATAGAATCACAGAAGGGTTTGTGTTGGAAGGGACATTTGAAGGTCATCTAGTCTAACCCTCCTGCAATGAGCAGGGACATCTTCAACTCGATCAGGTTGCTTAGAGCCTCATCCAGCCTGACCTTGAATGTTGCCGGGGATGGGGCACCTACCGCCTCTCTGGGCACCTGTTTCAGTGTTTAACCACCTTCATTGTAAAAATTATCTTCCTTATATCTAGTCTGAATGTACCTTCTTTCAGTTTAAAATCATTACGCCTTGTCCTATGGCAACCGGCCCTGCTAAAAAGTCTGTCCCCATCTTTCTTACAAGCCCCCTTTAAGTATTGAAAGGCGTATTGAAAGGCAGCTACAAGGTCCCCCCAAAACCTTCTCTTCTCAAGGCTGAACAACCCTAACTCTCAGCCTCTCCTCATGGAAAATAGTATATATAACAAAAGTTGACTTTGCAGAAGTCAATGCTGCAAAACTTCACTTTTGAAACAGGCCTCCAACTGTAAGCAGTGATAAATCCATAAAATGCAAGCCCTGCTTGTACTTGCAGGCCTCACAATTATACTGCATATACATCACATTCCCTTTAAATAAAATTAAAAAAAAAAGTAAGTGAAAATACCTGAAAGCTTATTAAAAATATGGGTTTTTTCATACTTTTCATACCTTTAAAGGTACATTCCATTAAATGTAAAGTAACATTAAACAAATAGATAAGCAACACGTTTAGGCAGGCTTTTGAATGGCTCCCTGCTGCTGCTTCGCCCCTCAGTTGCAAGGCTGCTCACTGAAAGGAAGCACAAGCAGCCCAGGGACAGACCTACAGGCACATATCTCATTTCTCATGCTGAAGATCCAGGGAAGTACACTGTGCTATCAGTACCCTGGAATTACTAATTTGTGATTTATCTTCTGTGAAATGACTGTACAAATAAAAAAAGCATGTGAAACAGGCCAAGTGGCAGTAAGGGGAGATTTTAACTACCAGCAATCAACTGGTACATTAGGAGAGGGAAATAAACTGGAGGCTGGTGACGTCTGGTTTTTGACTTAATACAGGATATGCATTAAGTGTAAAAGGCTGGAATAAAGCCTGAATTGCAGACAAGGGAGAGTGGGATTTAGGAATAGTCAGGTGGTTGGGAAGATGAGGAAGACATTTTTCCACATCTAATTTCTTTGACTGTCTGCTATACAAACACAAATGGACGGCACAGTTACCTAATACAAAAAGAATAAAAAAATATACTAATACTTATACAATATATATGTATTATACAAAAAGATATGGTAACTCCTTATGAAGGTGTATTACACCACCCACAGCCAGAAAAGGGTCATCACTGCTGTTTACTAAAAGACTAAACTCCTTCTTCCTCCCCTGTGAATGCAATGTGTCTGTTGGATTGTCCTTTCAGACAACCAGTGTTTTGCTCCCTCTTAGGCTGATCCAGGTTTCCACATTACATGTTACAGTGCAAGAAGACATGGCGTGGAAATGCTCCACCGGATGATTTCCTGCAGAAGTGCTGCATTAATAATAGCCATATTAAATAGAGTGGAATGGGAACAAAGTGGGGCATATATTAACTATAGCACGGCTATGTGCGAATAATGTAGGGAGGGGTTTCTAGTAGTTGGAGCTGGAAATTAATTCTTTAGGAACCCTGGACTGTATATATGGTTTTGCCTCAGTCCTATTTCATGACTTTAAAAGCATGTATTAACTCTATTCCCGTTTACTTTCTCAGATAGGTTGACTGTAATTGCTTTGCAAGTTGTTTCACATTATTCAGATGGTTTTACTATTTATTTATAATTTGAGCTAATGCATAGAAAACTAATGCTTGATGAAAACTGGCTGTGCAATAAATCACTTCCTCCATACAGACATATACTACTTCCCACAAGAAAAATGAGTGACACAGCACACACTTGTATCCTCAAAACCCTGAGCAAGACTAAAACTCAGGGGGCTCACACAGGACTCAGTGAGTCAAGAAGACTTTAAGTCCCATTTTTTCTGTACTATACTTCCTGTATTTTCTTTATGTAATTGAAGGAAGGGTGTTTCCTGGGAGTGCAACTCACTATATAGAATGAGAATTTCAGCCCCAGGAGTACTACCCATAATAAACAACACAAAAACATAGAACTACAGAATGGTTTGGGATGGAAGGGATCTTCCAAAGATCACCTAGTCCAGCCATCCTGCCATGGGCAGCAGCATCTTCCACTAGTTCAGGTTGCTCAAAGCCCCACCCAACCACACCTTGAACACTTCCAGTGGTGACGCATTTACAACTTCCCTAGGCAACCTGTTCCAGTGTCTTGCCACCCTGATTGTAAAAGATTTCTTCTTTATGTCCAATATAAACCTACCCTCTTTCAGTTTAAAACACTGTTGCCCCTTGTCTTTTCACTACGGGCCTTAGTAAAACACCTTCTTCCTTCTTTCTCATAAGCCCCTTTTAGATATTGAAAAGCTGCAATAGGGTGTCCCTGGAGCTTTCTTTTCCCCAGGCTGAATAAGCCAAATTCTCTGAGCCTTTCTTCATAGGAGAGGTGTTCCAGCCACCTGACTACTTTTGTCACCCTCTGGACCCACTCCAACAGGTCCATGTCTTTGCTGTACTCAGGGCCCCAGAGCTGAACACAGTTCTTTAGGTGAGGTCTCACAACAGCAGAGGGGCAGAATCACCTCCCTCGACCTGCTGACCATGCTCCTTTTGATGCAGCCCAGGATACAGCTGGCTTTCTGGGCTGCAAGCACACATTGGAACTCATGTCCCCGAGTCCTTCCCTGCAGGGCTGCTCTCTCAATCCATTTACCCCCTAGCCTGTGTTGGTATTGGGGATTGCCCTGATCCAGCAGAACATTGCATTTGACCTTGTTGAACTCCATGAGGATCACACGGGCCCACTCCTCAAGCCTGTCAAGGTCCCTCTGGATGGCACCTTTCCCTACAGTGAATCAACGGCACCACTCAGCTTGGTGTCATCCACAAACTTGCTGAGGATGCTCTCAGTTCCACTGTCTGTGTCACTGATGAAGATATTAGATTGTATTGGTCTCAGTATGGGCTCTTCAGGGACACCGCTTGTTACTGGTTTCCATTTGGACATTAAGCCATTGACTATAACTCTGGATGCAGTCATCCAGCCAGTTCCTTATCTATCTAACAGTCCAGGTGTCAAACCCATATCTTTCCAATTTATCAGTGAGAATGTTGTGGGGGACTGTATCAAAGGCCTTACAGAAGTCTAGATAGATGACATCTTTGCCAAAAGACTGGATATGAAGTCGATGGCACAGGGCTGACATATTCTTTCTAGTTTATTCATTCTAATTTCTGGAGTAAGACTGAGTGAGATTCATTGATACAACCTGCATCTCTTGGAACAGGGATTGCCATACCTTGTTTGCTTGGGTGCTGCTATCAGAGCAAGCAGTAGCCACAGATATCATGGGGTTTATGCTGCATGGGTTGTTTGTATAGGTTGAGGTCTTGGACTATAAATTTCTAAGCCCACCACTAATAGCTGCAGGCACCAGTGCTATGGATACAATGTTCAGATAATATTTCTTAAAACACATTGCAGTCTATGGGAAGGAAGGGGATCAGCTGGGTGACGTGCAGAAGCTTAAAACATTGTTAGCTTGGAATATTGCATGTACAAAGTTGAGACTTGTTCTTGGTAAGACCATCAGCTTAGCTTTATTTTTTTCTAAGGACTGATTACCTGAAAATAGGACTGGTCTCAGAAAACTCTCTTTTTCAAGAGCCAGTGCTCCTAACAATAAAAATTTCCATGTAGACTATTTTGTTTTTATAGAAAACGTGCATGGTCCTGATTCCAGAGCATGGTGTACAGTATCCAAAGCCCAGCTGAGAGGAAGACTCTCAGCATAACTATATTTCCACATGCTGAACTGCACAACACATGGGTAGTCTGTCCTGCATGTGAGTATATCTTACTGTACTTACCGTTACAAGTGCCAAGACCGTAAAGGCACAGACAGTCTGTGATTTGGCTCAAGAGCTTGTTTGCCAGTCCCAGCTGAGCAATTTATAAGCTGAAGATAAAGTGAATCACCAGCTTTATTCACCCATTCATTCCCCCTTCTGTTTTTTGCACTAGTGGTTGGATTTCCCAGCTGTGAACTGAACCAAAGCATCTTCAGCAGCCTCTCTGGGTCCTGAAGTCTCACACTACTCTTTATGCTTCACCGCTGTTGCTCCTGTCTAGCATGGGCTTTTCCACAGCACTCTGTGTTGTTGATGATTCTTTATATTAAGTACTTAAAAAGCGCCCAAACCTGGGACTGTTTGATTTTACTGTTGGTAAACGATCTTGGGTCTGGTTTCACAAGTCAGGCTGATTCACTCTTTGTAACGAAGGAACTGACCGCATTTTCTTACATTGGTTACATCTGCACTCACACTGTTAGCAGATATTAAACATCAATGTTAATCACTTAAAGTTTAATCCACAAACTCAGTGTGGCCCCTGTGGGTGACATCTTGAACAGGGCTATATTTTATGGCTTCTCTCTGGAGAGCTCTCAGGTTAGGCCAAAAAAATGCTGTTGCTTGATGTTTAATAGCTTGGACATTATTGTGGAGCCTGTAAAACCTCACCCCTGCTGTTATGTGGGTTCTTCAGCAACTGTACAATCAGCGCGTTATAGCTGCAAAATGTTTTTCTTAGTCAAGGGAGCTGTAATCTAAAATAAATATTTTAAAGAAATACTATGAAGGACTTTTGTGTACAGATGTTCAGTTGTGTCATTGCAGCAGTAAAATTGCTTCCACTGGGTTTTTTTTGGCTAGCCACCTATAGTAATACAAATGAAAAAGCAAAAGCGCTGACTTTTGATAGATTCATTCACTTAAATTGTGAACTGCTCATTCTTGTTTTGCTCAGAGCTGTAGCATGTTAGTAAAGGTATTAACCCTGCCCCTTGTGATGCTACAGTTACCGTGGGTGGAGTCCCGCCTGCTGATCCTTTTGCAATTAGTGGTCTAAAGGCCTTGACCATAGGTTTTGTCCGCAAAATTATAAGTAGGCTACAAAGAATTAATTTTTGCCTCAGTTCATGCCCCTTTCTATTCTGAATTGAAAACAGATTTAACTACAGTAATGCACCTAATTTTAGTTACGCTTTGCATAGAGGGCAAAAACTGGTCTGGCAAACTTTTCCTGTGGAGAAATAATTATGTTTTTTCATTACAGCTGCATGATTTACATATTATTGACAAATCTGTAAACCCTAGAAAACTCTCCTGGTTGCAGCAATGAAATCTACCAACAGACTAGGGAGACCTGTAGAGGAGCAAAACCTAACTGACATTGTACCTGTCAATTTGATGCAAACCCAACAATAAATCTGTCTTACCCCCAGAAAAATGTGACTGCCAAAGCAATAGAAAGTAGTTAAGATAGGGGACCATAAAAAACCAAACTGACAAACACTTTCGTATAGTGTGTCCCTGTCTGTGTAAGATCATGTACGTATTCCATGTGGATATACTCTTTGCACAATATGGGGCAGGAGGAAAAGTCATGTATAAATATAACATTTGTACGTACAAACATAGATACATGTACACGTTTTACATATATGTGCACATATATATACACATATATGCCAAAAACTCTCAAATTTTCATAAGAATGCATAGAGTTGCAACACGGCCAGCAGAATATAGCAGTAGATAGGGTAAGGGCTGCAGAAAAGTACCACCCCAGTGAACATTAAGTAGTTACCTGACTTATAAGCCAGGTAAGTCTCTTGTAGGTAGTTGCAGGTGTGTTCATCCACACTCAGTAGTGGGTTCATAACTGATGGCTGGAACTGGTTAAGTAAAACTAGCAAACTGAAAGAAACGGATGAAAGAAGAGATGTGTGAAGCTTCTTGAAATGTGCTGCAAAGCATGACCCTTCTGTGACTAAACAGATAGTTCTTCCAGACTCAATGCCTTAGAAAGGAAGGAAACCAATGCCTTGATATCCGTTAAAGTCTCCAGAGACTAATATCCTTAAAAAGCAGTAAGTTGCCTGATTCCTAACAAAAAACTTCTTGGTAATTACCTTAAATGTCACAGATATTCACTATATCACTGTTGTGGAAAGCATGCACAGAAAGAAGAGGGGAAAGCCAACACTACTCGACAATACAGCCCAAGGCTTGTTACCCTACCTCAGGAAGGTACAAGGTTGGAGGATTTCAGCTGCAACCTGGAAACGGCATGGAGCAGCTACCCAGCAGGAATGGGTTACCAGAGCAAAAAATTCAGCAGTACATCTAACTGTAATTTCTTCATATTATTTTTTCTGACAGTTTCCACTGAAAAGACAAAAATATAATAATACTGTCATATATATAGATTATCTGTATGTGTCCTTCATCAGAGTGTAGTACCAGAGTACATTTAATACAGAGAAAACAAAGGGTAAGAGTGAACTCTTGGCCCAAATAAAGTCGATGGAAGCTTTGCCATAGCCTTTAGAAGACCAGCTTGTTACCACAGGTATTCAGCCTGGGTCAGTATAACCCATTCTTATTTATGGACTTTTATTTGTGAACACATTTTTTTCTTTAGTGGTTAGAGTGTGTTGAAAATACTGACCCCCTGAGCTAAAGAAAAGCAAAAGAAGGGGGAGGGGGGTGGGGGGGGTGGGGTGGGGTGGGGGGCGGGGTCGAGGGGGAAGTGATTTGTGTGCATGATAAAAGTGTTTTTCTGCAATAACACAGCATGAGGTCAAGCATTACACAGGTTGCATTTGCCACTTTATATCTGCTGCCAGACGAATACAATCCGGGGCCTGTTACCCCTGCCTGCAGTACTGTTTCATAGTTATGAAGTCATGACAGCTGTGATTGCCGGTGTGGAGAATAAAGTCTGTGGAAAGAGTTTGGATTGCTTCCCACTGCACACCAGCCAAAAATAAGCTAGCTGGAATTAAAACAGAAGAGGAGAAAGCTTGCAGGGGTAGAAGAGCGAGGGAACCTAACAACATTTTAGATCGAGACACAGGCTGAGGCACCATGACTCCAGGACAGATCCTGGCACCACTCCCATCTCTGTGGGATCCTGGAACTGCTGAAAAGTCTGAGGTGTAACCAAGAACTCATTTTGGCCAAGTGCGTCCTACCTCATGGAAATTGGTACTTCCCATTTCCTGCCTCCCTGGAGATTCACAAGTAATTTGAATTAATTTCACTCCCAGCTTAACAATAACTATGCAAACACACCACCTCGGTCCTTGCACCTGAGGAAACATTTTATATGATCTATAAACTCACAATGTCCCACTTGAATGTGGGGAGCAGGTGCTAATCAATAACACGTTGCCAACATTTAAACAAGGGATCTCCACAGACGTAGTCTCCCTTAGCTGTGACAAACGCCACTGCTCCATCCCCCTGTGGGTTCAGGGCTGTATGCATTTGCAAAGCAGGATCTGATTTCTTCTTTCTTCTTTCTTCAGCTATCATGTGTGGAAAAATCTTCTCTCATATCATCCAAGCAAAGTAAAAACGCTTTTCAAATTAATGTTAATGGAAAATGTTTCTGTTTCTCTTGCAAAAAATAATGTGAGGGTATTCAGAATAGTATAATGTTCAATATGTACTGTTTGGTTCGGCATGTTGGTGTGTAAGTACCAGAGAGGACTGTCAAGATTTTTTCTTTTGCATCTAGTAACTTATACTTGCTGCAGTGAGAGATTTATCATGTGGGGCAGATGCGTGCTCTTCAGAATACCTTGGAGGAACCTTGTAGAGAGGTCACTTCTGCTAGGGATGAAAATTAAATGTCTGGAGAGGGTGGTGTGTCAGATATAGAGTGATGGAAACTGACTGCAGACCTTTCGTAGTCCATGAAGAACCACTCTGGCGTATCTGTGTCTCTGACTGATCCAGGAGGCCATGATGATTTGAATTCAGTTGGATTATTTTGAACATGATTGCACTGAACAGGATCTTCCCACTCAGCCCAGGAAGCTGCAGGTGCGGTGACACAAGATACATGGCAAAAACTCCAGAGAAAAAGGATCAGACCAAAAAGGAGAAAAGGAAAACTGAAAAGGAGAACAGCTATTACATTTTGAGTTCAACCAAGATGCCCTCGACCATATTCAAAGGGAAGGGTATACTTCTTCCACCCGACATGGGGAGAAGAGCTTTGACTCATTCTCACAATGACAATTCACAGGGGCCTAAGGACATTAAGCCAATTACCTATTTTAGTTGCATGTCTCAGAAACTGTCCCTTGCCTCAATCCCCTCCTAGACGGTGATAGAGTTCACTAGCACGTACCAGTGACAACAACAGCAATGATTTTTTTCTTTTTGTTGCCCCAGCTCATGTGGGTAGAACTCATCTTTGCCTTATTTAGAAATAAACTTCACATTATGAAACTATTTACTATGTTAACACAGGGGCAGACTCAGACTGTTTGACTTTTCTAATCTTTATTTGTTTATGATTTTAAAATATTTAAAGCCAGAAAAAAAAAGAGATTATAAAATTAAACACGTTGAAAGCCATATACAAGGGGAAGATTACAGAATGAAACGTTCCCCTTCTGTCTGTCCTCCCTCAGCAACTGCATCACCACCACAGCTCCTCCTTCTCACAATTGTGTCAGCTCTTGGGAAACAGCTAGCCTGCCATCAAAAGGCAAGAAAACAAAGAGATCAATGGGAAATTTTAAACATTTGTTAAAAGCTTCTTCTTCAATGCCACTTCAATGCTTCTTCTTCAACAGCCAGGGGTTCATGCAGGGCTAAAGGACAGGTAAGAAAATATGAACTGCTGCTTGAATTTTGACTGTAGACAACAGGGTGTCACTAACAAGGCTGGAGAAGTATCACCAAGGGCAAAGTTTGACCTGTGCTGTAGCTGTAACTCCACTACAGCTGTAGAACAGGTAGACAGAGACAAAGCCAAACTACCCTGTGTTAAGCAGCTGACAAATACTTCTACTCCCACATCTGACATCTAAACAATGCATTGAATACACATACCCATACTCTCTTTTTCCCTGCTGCTTTCCTTCACCATTTTTTCCTTTGCAATTTGTTTCTTCTTCTGTCTTTGCTTGTGCTTTTAGAAGAGGAATGGAATCTCTGAAAATAAAACACTTTCTTATCTTAGCTAGAGGACAGAATCAAAGCTGTATTTCATCAGTGCATGACACCTAAATCAGCAGTCTCAAAGTCAGAGTGAGATTGTTTCCAGCTCTGGACAAAACCCCAAGCCACCAGAGATGTTCACCAACCCCAAGCTGGTCTCTGCTACAGATGGCATAGCACAGGAGAACAAAGAAACCTGTGAACTGAAGCACTGGATTTTAAGACATCCAACACATACAGGCTTTTTTTTTTTTTTTTTTTTCCCCAAATAAGCACCAGCACACTTGCAAGCAATTGGGTAGAGAAAGGAGGGAAAGCAACCTATGAGGAGTATTTAGATGGCAGGAAGTGCATTGCTCTGGCATTATGGCTGCAGGCTGAGGTTTTTTATTTATTTGTCTGCTAGACCAGACTAAGAGAAAAACTGGAACATCACCTACTTTGCAGCCTTTTCCTGTTAATCACAGAGATTTGTCCTTGCAGTACTTTTTTATTTAAAAATTTCTCAGTAGTCTGAATACCTTTGATTTATGTGAGATTAACACTTCCCTGGTTCCTTAGCATTTCAGCAGAAGGAAGTTGTGTTGAAAAGACAAAGCTATTTTTCCTTGAGGCAGAGGAGAGGGGGTTGGGATTGAATGAAGACAGGGAAGGGTAGTCTTTGGTGCTTTTCATGCCCACAGGGCAGCACTTTGTTTTTTCCTGTCCTAAGGGTTTTGTTCTATATCATGGCTGTTCCTCTGCTTCTGGGGCTGGCATTTTCAGAGGTGATTTCCATACACAGACACGTGTAAGCACTGTAAATAGAGGTGGACGTGATCTCTTGCTGTATGTGATATGGTCCAGTTGTATTTGCTTAAATTAGAAGTCATAGGCATGTGTCCCCTCCCTTCCTGTTTTCCCATTGATCTTGCTTTCATGTATTGTATTTGCTGTGCATTGCACAGCTGCCTGAATTCAAGGCTCACATTAACCCTGCAACTGATCAGTGTGTCCTTCCCACTGCTTGATCCTGGTTAGGATTTGATTGAACTAGTTAATGCAGTTGAAGTCAACAGATGGATCCAAAAAGTAATGTAAACCTCCTACCTTTTCCCCATATGTTGCTTTCGTCCTATGCACAAAAGCATTAGATTTCCATGTCTGTGGTCATGCATTATGTTCTGTGGGACTAGAGTCCATGGTAAATGTGAATGACTGTGTACAAAGGAATAACCCAAAGAAGCACTGGACAAGGGAGATAGATGCTGGCCTCTTCTCATCAATAGGAGTTCTCAAATTCCCATGCTTTCATCCTTAATGTAATCCATAATCCATCAAAATAATAATACATGGAAAACCAATTAAACCAGAAGCAAACGTGCTGCAAAGTTTTGGTTTTGTTTTTGTTTTTTTCTGCTGGGTGGAAGAGAAATGAAATGAACAAAACAATTTTTATTTCCCTTATCCACCAGAAGCAATCTCCAAGCTGACTGGGTTTCTATTTTGAGCAAGAAATACCCACACTTACTTACTAATTGTTTGCAATGTTTCTGGAAAGGGTGGGCAAATTCTTTCTGCTTTCATTGCCCAACCCCATGAGGGGTGTGAGGAGCACAGGAAAGGGCATCAGTTGTTGGCAATTTGTAGTCATTATACATGCACACACAAACAAAGGAAATGCAGAAACTTTGAAAAATGGTACAATGGTGACGAGCAGAGCTGGACCCCAGTTTTCTCTGTTTCAATATGGGCTATAGGTTTTACCTGTTTTCCCATGAGAACAGGATAGGCCGATGTACTGCAATGCCCAGTCAGAACTGTGCCCATGTGACTCCCACAAACCCTCTTTAAAGTTCTCATTTCCCTTCTGTGCAAAACACTAGTGCACTGAAGGAAAACTGCAGTCTTTTCCTTAAAACTTCTAGACAGCAGAGAAGAAAAAGATCCCCGCAGTGTGCTGTGAGCTGTATATTATACTCATTAGCGACTTCGTCCTATGAGCTGCCTTCTCTGGCCTGCTTCCAGGAAAGCACAATGTATACATTTAATTTTCAGCATGTGTGTAGAGTCATTAACTGCAAGCACATGCTTACATGCTTTCCTCATTGCTGCTTTTGGTTCTGTTATTTAATGTAAGAAGCAGCAGTGGCTTTTAGGAGTTGAGAATGTTTTGGAGGGGACCTAAATGAAAGTGCTGAAACCATGTAAGAATAGCGAGACAGTAACATTCTCCTGATTGACTTGATATTCCTGCCTGAATACTCTACTTTGAATAAGCTTTGTCAGGTAAACCTCTGTTGTGTGCATGTTGATTCATGCTACTGAAGTGGGTGGCATGGGGAAAAGGGAAAAGCTAACTGGTGTATTTTCAGCAAATGACATATACTGTTCTTGTTTCAGCCAGAATATGTAGCTATCTTGCAGCTGTAATGAAGTCACTTTTCCTTGAAGTTATAGCAGTGTTATAGTAATGTAGTCTAGTCCAGCTTCCACCCTAACATGCACATGGCTGCGTCCAGGCATGCGTCTCCTATGTCCCCAGTTGGTATGGATCTGTCAGGAAGGAAAAGCCTTCCCAGGGTCGGATTGCTTATTCTGAGAGCTGCTTCCACAGCCGTCTCAGTGAGGAGCTTTGCAGACGTTATTCCTGCCATGTCTCTGCCTGCAAGTTACCTCATGGTGAATCATGTGGGGAGACATTCAAAGAGAACTCCTGGCTGCAGTGAAGTGGCAAAACACAGGCAGAATTAAACTTTATCTCATTTTCATGCTTTCTCCAGTGTCATTAAGAAATGACAGGTTTCTTCTCTGTATGCCTCCTCCTCAAGCTGATACAAGTATGCTATTAAGCATAACTTCACCTGGGAAAGAACCAACAGAGACAGTTTAGCAACGTGGCCATACCCCAACATGGTGGCAGCAGGAAAATTTAAAATTAAGCAAGCATGGAGTGGTGGGCTTGTGCCCAAGCCATTAGATAGTGTTGTATCTCGGGGATCCTATTAGGCACTCAGTGAAGGTGAGTGACTGAAGCTACACAAGGCTCATCTCCATTTGCAGGAGCTGCCTGCTGTCTCTGTTGTGAGCTTTTGGTGGGCACCACAGCTGGGGGCTGCCCAACTCCCAGTACCTTTTGTGCTTGGGAGACCAGGGAGCCGCTTCTGGGCATGGGAAAAGCTTTAGTGCCTGGGTAGGCGTGCTAAGGGACTGACCCCTCTGGGAAAGTTGCTCTGCGCTACCGTACTCACCGTTGGTCCTGTCTGAGCATTGCAAAGCAAGGCAAGTATAGATTAAATCATGTTTCCTTTCCCAAAAAATAAATCTAGATTTGCCCTGTGGATTTGGAGAAAATTTCAGTGTAGGGTTGAATTTACCTAAATTGGGTTTATCGACTACAGAAAACATCCCAGTGCTGCAGAAGAAGAGATAGGTAAGCACAAAGTTCAAGCTCAGAGTCTGAAGTTCCACAAGCAAGCAAACTTTTTTTTAACAAACATTGTTTGTCTCGCACATAGCATATACACATTCCAAAGTAACCTCATTTGTACTGCTCTGTAATACGAAACCACTGCACACCATCGAGGAAGAAGGTGGTGATACACTGTATGTGCCTGGTGAAAGTTCGCTGTAGAAAAAAATAGGCACAGGCACTGAGATTTGTTTAAAAAGTTTGCTTTTGGAGTCCTTTTTGAAGAGGCCAGCTTTACTAATGAGATGGCCTGAAAACCAGAGAAAGTCCCTTCTGGCATATGTGTATCATATGAAAGCCAGTAATTTTTATTATCTCAGTATTCCCAGAAATTATATTAAGCTGAAACACAGCTCCAGTTAACATAAGCATCAAGTATATACTGGGACCTTTTAGTCCTAGAACAATAAGCCAGCTTTATTACAGTGATTATTAATAATATGAGGATTGTACTGGTATTTAGTCATAACTACATAAATTATTGTTTTTTCTGCTGTAATTATTGGCTATGCAGTTACAAGGGACCAATAATAAGTTTGCAAGTAATTAGTGACAAAGATTTCTTTTGTTGTATGTAAATGGAGTAACAGCCTCAGGCTAATTTTACCAGCATGTTCATATGATATCACTTCCTGAAAATACATGAAAGTTTAAAAAAAAAGTATACACAAGGCAGAGGCTGTCCAATTCCTACAGAAAAAATGACCTCAAGAAATATGCTGGGTTTCTACCCTCAGAAACCTGATTTAACGTTGAGGTCATTGCAAGAATTCAAGCAAAAATGCTATTTCTGTCTTGGTGCAGGTCTAGAGAGAATGTCTTGTGCAGTGAGTAGCCTGCTTGGAGGACCGTAATTCAATGGCAATTTCCTGAGTCATTCCATTGATTTGGCAACACTTTGTTTTCCCATTTTTCCACACTGTCACTGCATAGATTGGAGACAACTGTGCTCAGTCTCTGCTCTTAAATTACCAGGAGGCAAATCTGAATCAATTCAGCTGATTTTATGGGCTATTCTACTGAGTTTACAGACTTTGCTTTGAATTCACCCCAGCACAGCCGGATGCAGAATTTGGCCCATTTTGTGTTTGTAAGAAAATGTAATTAAGCATTACAGATGTGTTTATCCTAGAAAATATTACTGTACAGTAAAAAAGATAGCAGAAATAGTTATACCACTCCTTTAAAAAATACAAAGCCTCTTTACCATCTCCTAAAATCTAGTGTCACTTTTTTCTGGCTTGCCCAGATACACCACACATTTTCTAAAGGATTTCTGAACTTTGATACAGAAAAGCTGGCAAAAAGAAAACATTCTAGACTTCATTTTTTGTAAGTTTAGAATGCAGGCATTCTTTCTTGCAGCGCTGGGTACACAGAGATTAGAATCTCAAATCATGCGCACCTATCTGACCAGTGTTCCTCAATTTATTACAACAAAACATACATATTCATCATATTTCCCTGAAATCTAATACCTATTACACTATTTCCCTGAGATATTTACATAAGTATAAGACACTTGCGTACACACACGTTGCTCCTGGGGGTCGCTCCTGTGGTCTTTCAAGACCTCTGGTGGTTGACAAGTTGGTGAACTTCATCTGAACTTTCTTGGGGAACATGCACACTACTTGTTCTTCTGTAACTTCATTTGTTCTCTGTGCTGTATGGTTTTGAATGCAATGCTCCCTTTCCCCACTTCTCTTGTCTATTGTTACATCCCAGGTGTCTTGGAAAGCTTGCTACATCTTATTGAGCTTATTCAATAGGTGGAGTTAATCATTGCTTTAGTTCCAGCCTCTGTTAGTGATTCTTTATATCTTAATTACATCAGCTTCAGATGAGTTTAGGCCTATGATTGAACTGAAAAGCTTTTTCTTTTTTTCATTATTTTTTTCTGGCAGAAGTCTCTCGTGTCTCTAGTCTTTGGCCAACAAGGTTATACTTTCCTTAGGATTCTGGATGGAAATGTCATTAAATTGCTCTTTGCAGGGGAAACTGGTTTTGTTCTTGCATCTTTGTGTGGAGTAGTGTCAAATACCCTATTAGCCCTTAAGCTATTCAGAAAGCTGTAAGAACCAACCCTGATCCAACCCCAAAATCAAAGTAATGCCATTGCAACTGGCTACAGCGAACTTGTGTCTTATCTGCATTTCTTTTGTACTATCTAGATTTGGCTAGCAACAGAGCTTCTGAAATTCTGTGGAGAAGATTAAGAGGCCTAACACATTTCAGATGAGATTTCTCATCAGTTCCTGTGTAAGTGTATGGTCTTGTCATGAGTACTATGGCTAAAATAAATCAAAGCAGAGGTGTGAAAATTCCCAACCCGTAGGTGTGACTTATCACTATTTATAAGACTCTGTATTTTCTTCGCATGGGTCATAAAAATATGATTTTGAAATCTTCACCAATAATACAAAATGCCTGAATACTTCATGTTGCAGCACCAGGGGTGATAAGGTGACATGTTACTGTGGCATTTTTGGGTCACTCAGCCATTCTTCTAAGTATGGTTACAAAATGAAGCCTGTTTTGTGACACTTGGGATGAAGAAGATCAAAATGATCCTGATGTTTAGTCTAAGGAGGTCTCTTTACATTAACCTTTATCAGCTTTGAATTGAAATGCTACAAAGATGATAATACCCCTCCAATCATGTGCTACAGGTCTGTAGACTATCACGGGTCTACAGACCGATATCAGGAAAATGTTGCTCCAGAGATTCACCTTACCCAGCTAGCTTTCACTGGAATGCTTTTTGGCAATATACCATGCACATGTTCAGTTTCTTCTAGATCTCTCAATACAAAGCCATGACATAACAGAGCAAAGCCATGCTTCTCAGCCTGAGTAGTTTTTTACTGTCGTTGTCTGAGCTATACTTCCTGGGTTTGGCCAGAAAAAAACCCCATAGTATAATATATATTATATATATAGCAAGATAAATACAGATGACCTTATAGATAAGAATGCCCCAGTCTTAAGTGTCACTCGGAACCCTCACTACTGTAACTTCACAGGTCTACAGCACACGCTGGAATGACATTAGGAATTCATTACCAGCATGGGCAGAAGTATACTAAATCATGCCCAACATAGAGACAACTACTATGCCTGTAAATAATTGGCAAAAACATACTTTGAATAAAGGAACAGACCTGGCAGAAGCATCAGTCTGCTGGCATAACTGCATCTACCCCTAAGGGCTTTGACCAGAAAAGTGCTGCCAGTCAGAGCTTGCACCCTGACATGGCACCTCCCCATACCCTGACACAGTTATTTTGGTACATGTCTGTGATGATAAATATCACAGAAGGAA
Source organism: Falco rusticolus (assembly GCF_015220075.1). Classification (NCBI taxonomy): domain Eukaryota; kingdom Metazoa; phylum Chordata; class Aves; order Falconiformes; family Falconidae; genus Falco; species Falco rusticolus. Next base: position 40,766,517 of record NC_051210.1, on the reverse strand, counting down.
ATTTTTCACACTGTTTTACAGGCCCTGATGATGGCTGAGTGGTGCAGAATTTGCAAATGTCAAATGATCACAAAAGCAGTAGCTGTACAACCATGCTCATGACTGTATCTGTTTTCTTTATTTCTTTAAGCCTCTGTAGATCTGAATTTTAAAACAGGGATTTATACAATTTAGTTGCTGCTTGCCTGGATACATTGGAAGGTGTTGTGCAATGCTAAAATCAGGTCTCTGTCGGCTCACAAATAAATTATTACCCTTGTCGTTAAGATTCCTGCACACTGATAGCCAGGGCACATAACACATCCAGCCTTGCCAGTTTGCTCTCACCCACTGGGAAGGTGCTGCAGAAACAAATGTAGAAGAATATTAGAAGTGAGATCTCACTTGAGATCTTGCAGACAAACACCAGTTTGAAAACTGCTGGCAACTTTAACTGAGCAGCAGTCCAGGTTTACCAAGAGCAAAGCACTTACTTCAGCTGCAAAACCCCTGGGGAAGTATTTGACTGGGTGTCAGGACATGGAACATAGCCCCTGGCATGTCCAGTGAAGGACCTGGCACAGCTGCCCGGACATGGGGCTGGAGTGCCTGCACCAGCCACAAACTGGTGTGTGCAACCACTGTTTTTCATTGCAGTTGCTGCAGTTTTGCTGTGCTCCAGCATTCCAGCAGAGATTCAGACCTATGGTGAATTAAGCACATATACACATGAAAAATAAATTTGAATAACTTTGAGGGTCAGGGTGAAACCAAGACAAGCCAGCCCATGGGAGTTAGGGCCAGCACGCCTGGTTCTCCACTGGCAGCATTAGCATCAAGGCTGGGTTAGTGGCACGGTGCCTGGCTGGCATGGGCATCCCAGGGAGCTGGCTTCACTGGCTCCCCCAGCCTGCTGGAGGCTTCTTAGGCTGCCTGTCCAATTTCTCAGAGAGAAAGAAGAGTTAAATATTATGAACTATGTTTTAGGAGCTTTCACAAATAAATAGAATATTATTTAGGAAGGTTATTTGTACTGTATCAAATAACACAGTGGCTCCTCCAAACTTTTCAACCCTACTAGTCAAACAACTTACTGGAACAACAGGACTCAAGGCATGTTTAGGGTGGCCACCAGCTGCTGTTCTGTTGAGTGTCTATTTTAAACTTGCTTTAGCTTCCAACTTTCTAAAGTCCACAAAAAAAAAATTCTCCCCCTCAAAAAAGGAGGCATCTGAGTGGCAGAATTTAAAATCAAATTAAAAACTTTTCTACCAGTTTTGAAAGGTGTTAAAGAAGAAATTTCTGGAGTATGGTTTAAAAATTTTGTAAAAAAAACCATGTTTGGTCAGTGTGGAGGAGTAAAGAGAAAGAGAATTAGAGTTAATGAACGCCTCTGACTGAAATACAGCAGTGAACTGATCTTAAATAACAAACATTATTAATGTTTTATTATTTTATTTGAGTATAATAAAAAACATAATGCTAGAGAGCTTTGTACCCATGATGGGTAATAATACCAGGGCTGTAAGTTTTTCTTGGGGAAAAAAAAAGCCTTCAACTCTTTTTCATGCAAAGATATAATGCAAGATATAATAAAATAGCTAGGAATATGTCATTATGGAAGAAAGACTGGCTAAAACTGTGTCAGATTCTGCTGTCTGCTCAGGTGAATTGAGTTTACAGGCCACCTGATGGAGGTGTATGATCAGAGCCACATCAGGTGGTAACTACGAAACACAGCCCAAGCCCTCTCTCTGGGAAGTGTTTTACAGGCAGTTCCTGGGTGCTTGTCTGGGCTTAGCGCTTGTTAGAGTGGCTTGTTGCTAGTGTCCTTGTGAAGGGCAGAAGGCAGCTAGAGGGGTTCATCTGTGACAGCTGAGCCTCTCGGCGTGCTTCTGGAGTCAGGACTGAGGGTGAACTCGGGGATGCAGGTAGGAGGCTGCTGCCTGAATCTTGCTTCTCGTCCTCCAGCTTTCTGCCACTTTACAACTTGAAGTTTCTCTTTCCCTGTCTGTGGGAGGCAGTGGTGTGAGCAGGTGGCATGCTTCCTTCTGCTATCTCTCCAAGGTCTGGTCTCCCTTCCCTTGCATGCTTATACGCTTTTCAGTCGCCTCGCACCCCGCACTGGCTCAGCTTCCTGCTGGCTTGAGACAAAACCTGAGTGACAAGAGAGATGTGGGAAACCCGGGCAGGGTGGGGAGTGAAATGCCTTCATGAAAACTTTCAAATGAGATGAGTGACCAGGCTAGCTCTGCATTGCCTCTTCTAGAAGCGTGTTTTGCCCTCCATCATGTAGCAGTCATCTAATGACTGCTCAGGACGGCAATGGATAATTCAGGGGTGTCAAATGATGCTCTTGCCAGCAAGTAAGGAGTATGAAAGTATGTTTACATTGGGAAAACCAGTAAAGTTTGAAAAATCAAAAAGAAATCCAAGCTAGAGTAACAGTGCTGAGGACACACACAAAGCGCTTACCCTCACTCCCAACTTCAGAAGCTGTTGACTTTGTAAATGTAAATGAAGCTTGAAAATTTAATCTTACCTGTCCCATCCTGATGCTTGGAGCTTCTGGAAAGAATTTCCACTGCAAGCCTATAGGAAAATTGACTGTATTGACTACATCATCCTTCCCTATCTAGCCCCTGAGTAAGCTAAGTCTAAGTGAAGGAATAGAATGTCTTCAAGGGGAGAAAGGGTAAATTGGATGAGCTGTTACCACCAATGTCACTAAAGGGGGCGTGTATTTACCTGTCTAGTATAACAAAACACATGTTTTGATCTTGCCTTGATAGTACCTCGTGTTACTGAATCATCCAGTTAATTATCATGAGAAAATCTGAAAGTTATGCAGGACAAGTGGCCTAATTGGAAATGAGAGAAAATGGTTAAGAGATCAAACTCCAGTATGCATTCAAAATTCTTTTAAGCTGCTGATGGCATTAAAGGACCTATTTATTGCTGCTACAAGTAAATGCCACAGATTCCTAAGAAGAAATGTGGAAACCTTATCAGCAATTCTCTCTTTAAATTACATTGTGGGGGGGAGGGGAGCAGGAATCATCAAGGGAGCAATGTGAAAGAATAACCCTGAGCCAGTGTGATATTTTCACCCTTTCACATAACATCTGGGCTCCAGATATCCATTGGTACATGTGAGTCACTGCAGATGCAATTGCAGAACATGCATTGCTTGATCTGGGGAATTCTGGCAAGGGGATCTGGCAGAGCCCAAAGCTGTCATGAATTTACTGAAAATTCATTTTCTGTCACAACTAGTTTCATTTGAAATCAGTAGGATTTTTCTTTAGAGTTTATTGGGTTTAGCCATTGATCCAGAGAAATTTATGTTTCTGCAGGTATTTGTGCACTCAGCTTAAATCAATACTTCTTCCTTCCTGTGAGAAAATGTGGCCCATGTGTGTCATTCTAGAAACAGCGAAAAGAGGAACTGTCATCAATTTGTCCCTAAATGAATGTGTTCCCACTGAGACCCTTACCTTCCTATGATGGTTAACAGAATGTGAGTGAGCAATTAGTGATAACAACGAAGGTATTTAAGGAAGAATCATCTTTTTTTTTGTCATGCAGGAGGAAAAAGTATATTAAATAACAACAGAGTGAATGAATGTCTGCAGTGGAAGAGAATTTGCTGAATAATTTGAAGCTGGCTTCTATGAACATTGTATATATGATCTTTCTTGTTTGTTGACAGACATCGCCTTCTCATCCAAGTCAGTAAAAAGTTATAACCATTTTTTAAACACCTCTGATTCCTTTAAAAACAGGCATGAGTGAACACCTGAGAAACACAGTTACTGAAGGCCAGTAGATTCTCAATTTGGTAAGATTTTTCACTTCTCTCCAGTCTCCTTAAGGCACCTCTCTCAACATTTGGAGATACACATTCTTACATTTGCTCCATGAGCCCAAACTCAGTACCTACAAGTCTTACATTAAGACCTGAATGTGTTTCACCAAGATATCTATGTTGAACCATTTCTATTTGTGGTGTGATTCACTTGAGCAACAAAGAAGATCCCATGCTGCTCACTTAAAAAGTCAGTCTGCCATTATGTTTTACTGTATCAAGCACCTCTCCGAGCATCTGGAGAAACAGGCCTTGCGCTCTTCATTCACAGGACCACGTGTTTCTTTGCCCGTTTATTCAAACTCGTGTCAGCCTGCTGCCATCTGGCCTGCTGCTACAGGAACTAACACAACAAAGCAAAACCAACTGCAGATACAACACCAGCAAGCACAGCTCCTTCTGTTTCATGAAGACATGAAACTTCCAATAGAGTTTTCCCAGATTACTTTACCTCAAATGATGGATACTAACAAAACCAATTTTGGAACATGCCAGTTAACTGCTATCATTAATGCACACAGTCCCTGAAGTAAATGAAGTGGTGTCTGCTCGTTTATTAAGCAGAGCATTTTAAGGCACTATGCTTTAAAGTCTTATAGGTAAATAATGACAACTGATGTGTCATGTGGACAACTAGTCTTATAGGTAAATAATGACAACTGATGTGTCATGTGGACAACTAGTCTTATAGGTAAATAATGACAACTGATGTGTCATGTGGACAACTGACCCACGCTGTGCTGTGACATTTATTTGGGGTATACCAGAGAGCCACCAACCTGTTTGCTGCATCCTTAGCAATTCTGAAACAAAGGGGCTTCTTAGGAGATCACTGCCCTGTATGGCTTTCTAGTCTTGAATAATTCCTATTGTGTCTATTGGCTTGCAAATGAACCGGAAGATTTGGAAATATAATTGGATATCCTGACCATATTTTAGGAAACCCAGCATGTTTAAACTGTGGTCACAGGACATTCTAGTTCATTTGTCCAAGTTACGTTTTTCTGAAGTCTAACTAAAAAAAAAAAAAAAAAACCATAAAAAAAAAAAAATTCCAGTGCAGCTCTAAGCTCGAATGCAGCCACTCAGAAACATATCCATCCCTGTTCCATACTGCTACTATTAATTTTTACATGAAATCCAATTAATTACCAGGTACACATAAACCACAGTATAGCTGCTGGCAGAAGTACAGGACTTGCTGCAGGTATAAAAGCAGCCTAGACACATTCAGGTATAAAATTACGGTGCCTAACCTTTCAAAAGTTGGGTGCAATCCACCTCATACAGGGACCTACACAAACAATTCTAGCACTAGACTCACATGGGGCCCAGGGGCAAGAGAGGCTTACTCTGCTCAGGGCCAAGACAAACCTTCTACATCTGCATTTCTAGGTTGAAAAATGGAGTCACCTGAGCATTTCAAATGTATCAACCAATTATGTATTTCATCTATTATTGCTGTCTAATGAGTAGTCCGGACCTGTTGCTTGCAACGTATTCTTCAAGGTGCTATGGTTTTTCACCTGAGGATGAATGTTGCATGCCCAATGCTGGACAAAGACCCTTTTGGTTATCTCATGTGCTGACTGAAGAAATTACATCTTAGAAGCCTCATAAATGTTGCAATCTTGTCCTTCCTTTCAATGAGGGAGATTAGGTGTGTGGACAAAGAGCAAACTGATGCAAAGGGAGGACTGGACTATTTGCCAGGGATAACAGAGAGTGTGTATTTCTCATTTCACCTCTTCTTGGGGGTGATCATCTGGAGCCAGATGTCCCTGTTACAGCTGGGTAGATCCTGGCAGACAAGTAACTCTGAAACCCCCTCTGACTGCAGCATAGTCAGAAAAAGGGATGTGTCTTATCAGCTCAGGGGTCTTCAGAGAAGGTGGGGGGGGGAAATGCAAACAGCATGCCTTCCCACAGCCTCTCAGTCAAACTTCCACAGCCTCTCTCCTCTCATCACTCTTTCAAGTCTCTTGAGCCACTGTCCAGTGCATATCAGTCTGCTACTTAATAAATCCAAGCTGTGGTTTTCAGGCTGATAAATAATTATGCTAATTAACAGGTTGGAGGAAAATGTGATGTTATTTCTGTGGAATGTTCTGAGAGGCTGGAAACACTTAACTGCAAAAACGACATGTGGTGAAATAACCAATAATTTGCTTAAGAAACCCACATCTGGTATGCCTGCTAGAAACAGGGGTTAATAGTCTGTCAGGGGCAGGCGGTGGCAGTGAGTAGCCCTAGGATAAACAAAAAAGCCTTAACGGCAGGAAATGGGCTTGTTCTCCTAGCATAAGCATTTACATTGGCTGCTAACCAGCAAGAGATGTAAAAGGAGTTGTTTAGTTTACACTTGGAAAAAAAAATAAAAAGAGATGGAAGCAAACAGTCTTTTGCATTTTGTGTATCTGTGAAAAGGAATAAAAGTCACCAAGTGCAGCTAAAAATGGTAGTAATATCTAAGCTCCACACTCATGGAAGGAGCCATAGACTCAACACAAGATTCCAGTCACAAAAAGGGAGAAGGATTACTTAATTTACTTTTGTATTACTGAAGTAACTGTCAGATAATTACATGCATGACTTTAAGTGACTGCTCATGCAGAAAAAGGGGAGCGCAGGCAGAAGAGAAGACAAACGGGGAAACTTGGTTAGCTGATTCAGGTTGACATCCTGATTTTTTTAACAAAAAGATTGATCCTGATTTTCGTTTTGAGGATGGAAAGTCCATGGAAAGATGCCACTTGTGATAAGAAGGGAGGCATTCCCATTTGACAGCATAGTAGTCAGGAAAGGATCTGGACCACAGCGCTAGGAATCCACCCTTGCATTGGTGTGGCATTGCTGCAGCACTTAAAAACACAAAAGAGAAAGCCACATTTTAATATGGGATGAAATGTAAATAATGTACTCATTTGACAAGATTCAGATGAAGTGCTCTGTGTGTGGCAAGCTGATTCTGTATTTATAGCAGTTGAAGAAACACACAAGACACTCTGGATACACTAAAGACCATGAATAATACATTCTTAGTTCCTAATTTTGTTTTAAGTAAACAGACAATGTGCTACGTTAGGTGGTGTTCTTCCGCTGAAGTGGTGTGACTCGTGCAAAGATTGCTGCTACATCTGAGTTATATTTTCGCACAAGAAAACACGACACCTCAGCAGATGTTGGCAGCTTTCTGCTGCACGCTGGACTACTTGACATCTCAAGCTAAAGTTTCTTTCATAGTCACTCTCAAAGATGTTTATTATCCCTTGTCTAAATAAAGAGTTGTGGTCTCTTTCCGCCCCAGAGAAATATGGTAAGTGCACATTATCATCATACCATCTAAGTTGCTCTCCCTTTCACTGCATTAGTGTGTATTACAGCCCTGCAAATGACAGGCTTTCATAGCCTCATATTTTAGTGTCATGTCTTATTTTATAATGACATCATGTTTTTTCTAGTGATCCTAGCACACAGCAGCAACATGACCCTGCAGCTTTGCAGCCTTTCTCACGGCAGCAAGATATCCAGGCCACATGTTGATACCTGAGATGGGAAGCAACAGCAGTAAAACGACTCAAAAGCCTCATTTATCAGCAAAAACAACTAGCAGTGCTCAGCTTGTGTGGATGCAGGTGGCACTACCCATCCTCCACCGTGTGATGTGCTCTGGTCTAAGACTGCAGCCGCCCACATGAAAGCTGAATCGATTCTGGTGCTTTTTGATGCTTTCTTTCAGCCTCCAAGGCATTCCACTGCAGAAAGGGTCTGTCCTTTAGCCCTGCTGCCCCATGAAATAGCAAATCAGAGGAGGCTGCTTCCAGAAAACAAGAAATGCCAGGGAGACTCCACCTCAGACAGCAATGTTTCTGCTTTCTCCACTTGCTGTGCTTACAGCCCTTGGCGTGCAATACTTACTCATGGGTTCACATATATTTGGGTTGTGTTTTAGATCATCACGTGAATAGCATGATGCAAGAATAACTGCAGCCTTCTTGGATCAAAACCAGAGATGGAAACCATAAAATCTATGGGCAATTTTTTGTTCCTCTGTGTTCTCGTTCAGTCATGTGGACAGAAATGAGAAAGTTCATTTTTTAAACCAAGACTAGGATTAATTTGTGAATATAGAAATGTAAGAACTCCAACAAAGATAGAGCTGCTAACGCTGGGAATTTCTGTTCGCCAGAGACTGACCTCCTGGATCTAAACAAATGTCTAGCAGCAACATGAAAGAATAGGTGAGAAAAATAAAGGAAGTTTTAGGGATGGCAATTAAATTTTGACTGAACTCCTGGAATTTCAGTAAGGTTTTTTCTTGTTTTTAATTCTGCTGAGTTGGGGATACCTTTTTGCCTTTTGGATATTCCCAGACCAAGCACATCCGTCATCCTTTTGCTTGCAAGAAAAATTCTGTGTGATGAAGAGGGCAGGAAAAAATATGTAAAATAAACATTAGTATGACAGCAGAGATCAATCATTAAAAGTTATAGATCTAGTTGTGTATTTTTCACTGAAAGCATTACTTAGGGAATACGGCTATTCACCACAGAAAAAAAATCGTTCACCAAATAGCTGTACCTGTCTCTGTTTTTCATTGTGCTTCCATCAGCATGGAAAAATGGTGCTCTAGTGTGATTTGGTGAGATTTACATAATTTCATATGGCTTATACACAGCTTGGACAAATTTTGAGTGAACTGATCTGCAAAACTGTTGAGAATATTCCACAAGCAGCCCTGATGCTTGCAAATAGGAAGCAAAACAGTCCTCACGCTCCCCTAAAGTCCTTTGAGCTTCTCCCTTTCGGGAGAAGACCCCAGGGACAGTCCTGGAGAGGCAAGGGTAACCTTTTTTTTTTTCTCCTGTGAACCACATGTGGGAATGTTTTATTTAGGTTAGCATGCACTGAAGGCAGAAGGCAGCAAGCAAGGACTCACCACCACACCTCACTACCCTCGAAGCTTGTTAAGTTTTTAGCCAGGCCCTTGTCATCTGACTACTCACAGCACCTGTTTCTTCCTGCCAGCCCTAGAGGGAAACTAAGTTTAGATATATGATCAGTTATCAGGTTTGAGCTCTAAACTGAAGTGTTTTGAATGTTTTTTCCTCCCTTCCAAAATTACCTGGACTGGAACTAGTATTTGGACCTGGCTCTAAACACGGGTTGTTCATCTTTATTCGAGTTTATTAAAAATTCTGCAGATTTAAAAAGATGTTCTCAACAAAAAACAACAACAACGAAAAAGCCTTTTTCTTGGCTCTAAACATTTACTTTCACAACTGATTTATGTAGGTTCTGCATAAATAGAAACTCAGTAAGCTTCCAATGCATTACCAAAATAAACTTGCACTCCACAATGCATTGTGGTGGAGCATTTGATGAAACTGATAACAATATCCTTTATTGCTTATCTTTGGAAAGGTCTTTCCTTCAGGAGCGGAATTTCTGTGTTTGAAGGAAAAGCAGCAGGAAAAGCAAAATTATAGGGGCAGTCAGGGAAGCTGTTCAAACGAGAACAAACGTGTTTTCCTAGCAGATAATGTGGAAAGCAACCAGACATGGTTAGTTTTAGATTGCATCTTTTTGACACAGGCCCCACCTTCTGCTCTTACAAGAAAGACTGTTTTAAGCTGGGTAACATGAGGTCAAACACTCTTCCAATATTTTGGCAACAATGAACTATGACCGTTTGGGGTATTTTTTATCTGCATTAATATCCAGTCTTTTTAAATGGTCTTGGCATGCTTCTGGCCTCAAGAACTTCCTGTGATAATCAGCACCAGAACTGAAATATGCATCGCTGTCAAAAGATATTTCTTTAACCAATATCATTTTGCCAGTTTGTTTTAAGATCATTAAATGTTCCTTTATTCCTAATCTCCCTGAACTTTATTTACAACTATGAAAATCTCATAATTATAAAAGTATAAATGAAAGTGCATTTCTGAAAGGTTGAAGACTGAGTTGTGGTTTACACAAAAACCTAATCACAAAAGTAATTACAGAGTCTGGAACAAAATGCCAGTGTGCATCTGAATACATGTAGATATGCACAAAAATATTTGCATGGGAATATCACTGGGAGGCTTCTTGACCACACTTTTCATATCAAGTCATTTCACTGCATATCAGTATCTACATGGATGTGAAGTAGGCAACTGCATCTGTTTTCCATGCATAACTATGAGCACTAGTTACATCAGAAAGTTTATTTATCAAAGGAGCAAAATGTCTTGTGCCTATGCCTTTACACAGTAAGCATTCCCAGTTGTAATCAGAATAAGTGATGTTGTGTCTCTGAATAACCCATGTGTGTAGACGAATGTTCTCACTGATCATTTAAATAATAGCATTTAACTAATTTAACAAATGGCACACTGATTTAATGCTTGCAATACAGCAAGTCTGTGAGTTCCAGCAAGAACTGGAGCCTGAACGTGCTATAGCTTTACCTAGAGGATGTAAGGCTGACAGGCTGGCTGCTCCATTTCACTAAGCATTGGGCCTTCTCAGTATTACTGTGGGAAAGGAATTTGAGCTGCTTCCTTCCTTTTCCTCATTTTGAAGCTTAAAATTAAAAGGGATACTCCCCACGCACAATTAATGTTAACATTAACGTGAATGACACGTGCACCTAGCAAGTGAAACCAGACACCATTCCTTGCATTTGCAGTTTAGGTGTTGTGCAAATTGCATCTCCTTATTAAGCTGGATTCTTAAATGCCTAGACTAATACTTTCAATAACCTGTTTTCAGAAAGGTGATTTTCATTAATAGTGGGTCATGTCATACAACACCTTCTGATCTGGACATTTAAAATTAATGCCTTCACATGTGCAAAGTATGGAAGCAGTTGTTAGAGCACTCTACCTTTTTCCCCTCCAGAAGACTAGTTTTAAATTTTAGTAATTTTAAATGCTAGCATTCAGTTATACTTAATGCATCTTGAAGGTTACTGTTAAAACAGGACAAGAGAAGTAATTATTTAATTTACATTTTAATTAAAATACTGATAGTAGCATCAAACATATTCTGGTAAAGTTTATACCCCAAATTTTCTTTTGTATTTCTAAATCTGTCAGGCACATTCTGAAGTGAAGACATGTTTGGGGGAATTATCAGGAACAAAAAGCTCAAATTGAAATCAGAAATTATCCCCCAGCATGTTTAGATTGGAAAGTGAGTCCCTACACTTACCACATCCCAAACATCCCGCCGAGTTTTGGCACATCTGGGCAGATCAGAGCACTCTGACACCAGGATGTGACCCCATTCAGAAAGAGCCTCCTTTATGGGCTGGGGGGAGTTCAGTCCATTAATCATCCCCTCCTGCCCTCTGTGCACTGTGGCCGCTAAAAGCTTTGCCAGGTATTGGCAATGGCAATGCTATGGTCAGTTGTCTTCCTGAAAATGGGATGAAACTCTTCAAAACAGAATAAAAAATCATGCTGCTATCCAGAACCTAACCTGGGAATTCAGCAAAACCTTTCCTCCAGGGTGGGAGGATGACCAAAGATGAGCCCCATCGATGAGGGGTCCCGAAGCTGGTGGGGTATGCTTTCACACCTGCAGGGCCTGCTTTCTTTCTCAGCCATCTGCTCCCACCTATACTGCCATGACATTATTGAAATGGCAGTAAAGTTTTGAAAGCAGCAAAGAACGGTTTTGTTTTCCCCCTGGAACTCCAAAAGTCATGAAAAATGCAGGTTTTGTGGGGGAGGGAGAGAAAGGGAGTAAATGCCTGCTCAGTCCTAATCTTTTTGTTAGCCCCTTGAAGCTCAGAGTAAGAGCAGCTGTTGAAAAGTGCAACTGTCTTTTCCATACATGATTAAATATAGTCAAATATCAAGTCCTATCATCAAGGGGTCAGTTAAATGTAATTTCTTTCCGCCCTGCATATATGCACAAAGGGAGCTTAAGTCCTTTCTCATCTGGTTTCTTCATCCTTAAAAGAAACAATAGCACACTGTACAGTATTTTCTAATTTGATAGTATCTTTATGGGATTTTAATATCCTTCTCCTTGCCAGCTACAAGCCAGACCAGCAACAACTGCAGCTACAGTTATGAGCTGCAGCTGTCTGGGGCCTGCAAAGGTCTATCTACAGCCTGGAAATTTCCAGTCAGTGCAAACACAGGGCAAGCTCCAGCACCGTTAGCAAAAGTTCAAACTTCTGCAGGCAAAACATCAGCTGCCACCAGCAAAGTGCTGGAAAAACTGAACCTGCTTAAGCAAGCAGGCTAGCACCGAAAGCGGTAGGGACAGCCAGGTGCCAAGGTGGAGCAGGACTCCTAGCAGTATTAATCACAGAAACCGTGTTGTCAGCCAGCAGAAATCCCATCTGCAAAAACTGCTTCAAATGGCAATGTAATAGTTGGTGAGGGGCAGGATGCATGGATAGTTCCTGTGCTGAGCAGAGCTATTTCCTTCTTCTCCTCTTCATGAGGTCCAGAAGAGTTTGCTACTAATAGGAATGACAGCAGATTTGGGAGAGTCAGAGTAGGTCTTGAAAGATTCATCCATTATTATTTTTTTTATAGCTTATAATATACACGACATTTGTGTAGAATTTACATTACCATAGATACACCTTTCCCTGTGAGAAGTTATTGTTTGCTTTAAAAATGACCCAGATAACAACTGCCAAGTTAACTGACCTGTGTGTTACAATAGAGCCTTGTTTTGTGATCCTTCTTCTGCCATGCAGATGCTTCTCATCACCCTTGGCGTGACAACTGTAACATCTTCACATGTTCCCAAACCTTCACAGGGAGAAAAGCAACCTTCTTCCTGATTCTTAAAAAAAAAATAGTTAAAAACATTGAATCATCTTCAAGCTCACATCTATCCTAAGAGTGGGTTTTTTTCCTCTTGCCTGGGTTGCTCATTTGATGGAGCTTTATCACCCTACACAGACCATACTCAACCTATCCAACATGCTGGAAATGCTCACTAGGGATTGGCTGCTGAGGCTGGCACATTAAAACTTAGGGAAATACAGAAAACTTAGTCACTTGCTCAGAGAGCTAAAAATGTTTGCCAACCCTTACAACTTAGCTTAGCCTACAACTGCTGCTCAATAGATTATTGACAGTGCAATGCAGTGAAATAATGCTGATTGTATCACCATAGAGATAGACCCATCCTCCCCCGCCTTGGCTGATAACATCCGTACATGCAGTGTTTCACTGAAGAATCTGAATCCCTGTCTTATGATGAGAGCTTTCACTTCACAGTGGAATCAGTTGAAAAAGGATTCAGGTAACTCAACATACAAAGACAAATTTCAGCATGAGGATGAAGAAGTATCAGAATTCACAACACTTCCTTAAGCCTGATGTACTTTCTATAGAATATAATCTGTACCCACTCAAAGGGACAGCAGAGAAATTTGTTGGCTTTATACTAGATCCGAAAAACACAAATTAATTTTAATTCCATAATACCATTCTGCGGTTGCTGTTAAACTTGAAAGAAGGATTATGGGACCAAAAATATATCATTCTGTAAACCAAAGACCTCAGTCAATGGCATTTTAGTGTTAAATCTCTGCTTATTCATTGTATTAGAGGTAATATCTTTGTCAAACAAGTTCTTTTTGCCTGAAGGTTCAGCATTAACACTCTTTTAAGTGTCTTTTAAACACAGGTAGCTCGTCACCCTCATCCACAAAAGCTTTAATAATTGCTTGGCTTCACGTGACAAACTATGCCTTTGTTCCTGCCCTTAACCATTCTTTTCATCAGCTGCTGCCGTGCACATTAGACAGACTACGTGAGGACAGACAAACAGACTGGAAAAGTGGTTTGTGAAAATATGTTGAGACAGCTGCTGAATTTTAAGAGCTTGTCTGTACCAGGCAAAGAGGTGTAGCAAAGAACCAGATGGTTTCAAATTCAATGCAATCCTTGTAGCGCTTGTATGGCACACAAGCCAGCCTTGAAGCTGTTTGCAAGAGATCAGCTGTATTAAAATGCTATGAGGGTACAGCTGCTGTTGCTAGCCCCTCCATCCCCTTGTCCTTGCTCAGTTGCACTGGCTGAACAGGAACAGCAGCCCAAGCTAAGCAGACCTCTCTCTTACTTCTTTATTCATGACCCAACCCTGTTTACAGGCACTTGATCTCTCTTCCTTCATAATTTCAAGTCCCATTTTTGTGTGTAATGGTTTCACATAATGAATCCAGCTTTTCCCAGGCATTCAGCATCCTTTCCTCACCTTCCTGAGCCTCCCTTGGTGGATAGCAGAGACTACTGTTTTTCAGGAGGATCCTTCACTGTGCAGGCTAAATGAGCACAAGTAAACCTCTTCTAAACCTAGCTCAAATACTCCGCAAAACACTGAGAATCCAAGAAAATCTATGAAAAAAACACCACACATATAGGCACTGCCATGATGCAAACAAACAAAACTTTTCATTGGACTTTCTGATGCCACTTTCTCACTGTCTCATCTTTTCTGATGCTCATTTTCCTGCAAATTCCAAATTCTGTGAATTATAGAATTAGAATAATTTAGGTTGGAAAAGATCTTTAGGAGTCTAACTACAAACCTAGCACTGCCAAGTCCACTGCTAAACCATGTCCCCAAGTGCCACATCTCCAGGGATGGTGACCCAACCACTTCCCTGGGCAGCCTGTTCCAATGCCCGAAACATATTTTCTTTTCCACTTGCTCCGCAATAGCCGTCCTTTTCTTCTGAATAGTCTGAATGTTAGAACATCTCCTTTTAAAAAAGTGGGAACATTACAGGGGTAGCTTCAAGTACCAAGCCACAATTTCCATGCTGCATCCAAGATGTAGCCATTGAAATCATTGGGTTATATATACTACCACATTTTTACTGACTTCAGTTCCACTGGGCTCTAAATAAACAAGCTTTAGGCTAAAAATCTTTTTCAGTCCTCCAAAATCTTGAAATGCTAAAACTAGACCTCTTGCTTGCTGCTCATCTTAAATAAAAGCTTGGACAACCCCTTCAGCAAGCAATTTAAAAACTTAGACCTAAGAATCCTTTAGCCAGTCAATAGCATTCAATCACATGTTATGAAATCCTTTTTTGAATTACTAAAATGATTTAAATAAAGCAAGTTTAGCATATGTTTTTGGACATAGATATTTATGAGCCAATACTTTTTGTTTATCAGTGTCTAAAAATAGGAGTACAAGCACATCCATAGATCAGACATGCAGGCTTGTATCAATCTGACATTGTCCGAGGAGGAAGCATCAAAAGGGAATAAGACATACAAACCTTCGCTTTGGCAGAAAGAAAAAAACCTCTGCTTTAAAACATAACTAGACAGGTTTATCTAGGTTCCTAACACTAGTAAACTGAGATTATGGGAATTTAGTTCAAAAACTGTCCTAAAACCCTTGTTCTAATAAGCAAAGTGGCTGAAGTAAATATCTAAAATAACAGCATATGTCAACACACCATAGTGAGACATATTATTTTGATTTATACCTTTGATTTCTGCATTACTAGATAAAGTAGAACATTAAAAAGCATTTGCCTATTTCTATTGCCAATGAAATTGTATAATAGAATTTCTAAGACGTTTAAAATCTTTCTTTTAGTAAATGTTATCTGCTATTGCTCATGCACACTCTAGGAAGTTTATGAGAGTTTCATGCCAGAGTGTTTTTTGGAGAGAGAAAGTTATTTTTCTATTATTTATGTATAATCTAAGTTCAGAAGGAATTTAAAATAATGAATGTGGAATAATGATCTGTTTAAAAGCTGACAAAAGAGTTTCTGGAGCAGCTTCAGTCTAATATTACCTTTCTTTTTTCTCTAAGTAGAAAAGAAAAATGATGTAAGCTAATGCTGAAAGGTAGATATTTAGATCAGAAACATATGATATTTTAATTTATTCTCACACGGCTGCTAGCTGGTATACCCACGTACATTTCAACTTCAGTATTTCAAACCATCAAAAATCTCATTCAACCTACTATAACCCAGCCACATATCTTGGAAATATCAGTAAATATATAACTAGTTAACCAAAAGAAATCAGCAGATTATTGCATGTAAAAAAACCTTTAATCATTTAAAAAGCTAACATAATATGCACACATCCATTTTCAGGGAAATTAGGATGCAGACTTTTAAAAAACTGAACATTTAGAAGTTGTATGAAAATAAAGCAGGCCAATTTCTAAGCTCCTTGCAATGACTCCAGCTGGTCCCTCTCACTCCTTTCTCCAGCACTTTGCCTTTGGGGCTGCATTTCTCTGGTGCTCTATGTTTTAAATGGGTTATATAGTCTTGCAGCACTCCATGTCACTGTGCAAGCTCCAGTGGAGAGCTGGAGCTTGTGAGGTATGCTCCAGGTACCTGGTACAAGGCATCCATCTGTCTGTGCAAAGCATCTGGATGAAGATCGCAGGAAGTACCTGGTTTTTTTTCCTGTTGCTCCCCTGTGGTATGCTAGGGTGGCCCCAGAGATATCCCCAAAGCTGGTGCAGTGGGCTGTTGAGGTGATGGGCCCTGGCTTTGGCTCCAGGGCTGCACTTACACACCATCATAGGCACAACTGTGAGGTCATTGCATGGGGCAGAAGGAGTAGAGGTGGGGGCTCCTGCAGGATATTTGAGGGGAGAAGGATGTTGAATTTGGTGATGTGTCCAGTGGCTGTGGTCACAAGGGTCATGAACCTTAATTTTAAGATGCAATGATTTCTTGGCATGCCACCAAACTGCAGCCTTCAAAACCCGCTGGGTAATATTTTTTTTCAGTGCTGCTCTCAAGACTGTCACTGTTCCATGATGACATCCAGAAGGCATATCCCAAGCCCTCCCTCTCCTGGAGGAACTGTGAGAAAAATGTTTCATTGTGTTTGAGGGCTACTGGCTCATCAGGCAGCTCTGCCGTGTATGCGGTGGAACTCGAGCTGCTGCGGCCAACGCACTTCCTGTGTTTGCAGCTCTGGTCCAATGGGACAGCACAGACATGGACGGGGAAACACGTATTTATATGAACCTTGGCAAGAGTTTCCAATGATGTGTGGAGTTTAAGCTGGTGTAATAACTTCACACTGTTTGGTGAGTTAAGGGATGCTGCTCTTATTCCAAATGTAGCTGGAAAAGAAAAACATTTAGAAAGTAACTCCACTTGGCTAGACAGTGTTAGCTGATGCTCCTCTTGTAAACATGCTCTAGGTCAAAGTTGTTTCCCAAGGAGAAGGCCCTAATGAAAACAGGCAACAAGTTGCTGTAACAGATGGGAGAAAAAGAGGGTCATCATAGTGCTGCAGTTGGCAGTTATCACAGCACACCAGCAAAATGCTCCATCTCTGCCCTGTCCCCGTGATGTTCCCACTCGCTGTCTGCAGAGCACACAAGAAATCAGCAACAAAAAAGCACATGCCTGCAGTCATCAGTGCTCTCATCATCTGGCCATTGGAGGCAGCTGAGGCTGAGACAGGAGAGACATTATAGGATCCTGTCTGCCTAGTGTGTTCATGGTCCACTCCAGCTGGGAATGACTTCCAGATGTTGGCATGCTGCAAATGCACCTCCAGCCCAGAACCCAGCCCCTTATCGATCACACTGGATGACTCTGGCACTGAACAGGAGGAAGAAGTGGCCCATTCAGCCCAGAGGATGTTAGCAGACTTTATCAGGGCAGGGACCAGCTCTCCAGGAAAGGTGGTTCTGGAAAAACCCTATTTCTGTTGCAGGAGAAAGGTTTCTTATAATTAAATAAATTAAACACAAATCCAACCAACCAAACAAACAGAAAAACCACAAAACCACAAATTCCCAGGAGGCTGGAAAAGTATATGTGATCTACCTTGAAGCCCTTACACGAAATCTGTGTTACATAAGTGCCTTTCTGAAAAAAACTGCTGTTAAAGGGTTAACTATTAGAGAAAGGAAATGTTTGGATCTTTTTGTGTTGGCTTGCTTCTGTGTGATGGTCCAGTCGGCAGAGGTATGAACGTCTGCATAGACACTCATTTTAATTCTAAATTACATGATTCAGGTTACCTCAGCTGCGTGTCAAAGACTAGCTGAAGCAATGTTGAAATAATCAGGATCCAGGAAATATTCTTCTAGTGACGATCTCCTTGCACCCCTTCAATTTTTTTAGCACATCCACACAACTGGATCTACTTATCTCCTAGTTTTCCTCTTGCAAAACCAGAAATTTTGCTGTTATTTTTTTTTAAACAGCATACAAAATGTTTTCCTTTTTTCCCCCTTGACATATAGCCCTGCCACAATTTCAAGCCTTTTCTGTGCAATGCTACAAGTTATAAGGGGATACAGATTCCCCCTCCAATTCACATCCCCAGTGCTGTTTTGGAGGGATTGAATTATTTTTTCTGGCAAACTATTTTTCATCTTTTACTGTGGTGTTTCTATAATTGTAGGACATGTGCCCATCTGCTGCAGAATGTGTGTCACATTGCAGCCCACACCTGTATGGACTGGCAAGAATTATGCAGATATACACTCACCCAGGTCAAGGTATTTGTGCCAAAGGTATACTTATTTTGAAACTAAGACCAAAGCTTAAAGGTATTTAGCAACCTGAAGTTGTAAATTGGACATCCTTCTGGATTTTTCAAAAGCGCACAGGCATAAATCTCCCACTAGATACTTATCTGCATCATTAAGCCCCTAAATTACATTATAAACTTGTTGCTTAGGCTTTTTTTTTCTCCTTAGCAAATTACTTTACAAACCAGTCCTGCCTTTCCCTGAATGTATTACTTGCAAGTATGCACCAAATGCTTTGGCAGAATTATGTTCATGCTTCAAGCTATTTGGAAAATGTTAATTTAATCTGCTCCCTTTTTGTTATTCAAGTGAGCAGCCCATCACCTAAATCACATGTTATCATTTCTGCCTTCTGACTGGCTGCCTAGATGTTTTTACCAGGAGAATTATCAGCATCAAAGGCAATAAGCAGTGAAGCCGAGGTGATTTGCTGCTCATAGGAATTGGAGGATAATAGTTATTCCTGTTAAAATTCACTAAACTTGTAGTTGATCTCAGCATATCTCTGGCTTCCATGTCTTTGCATCTTATTAGATGACCCCTGTGACCACAAATCACAGCTACTGCACGCTTACTCACAGGAGTGCTTGCCAGACACTTTTCTTTTAATGTTGATTGCTTCACCTGACTGATGATCCAATAAAGTCTGCATTAATAAAACTGGACACTTAAAATTAGTGCCTTATCCTATGCTTTGGAATTAAAAGAAATATTTAGATGCCTATGTATATACTTATGGGCTTAATGACAGAATTATGAGCCTACTGGTAATTCGGTGTTGAAGACTACTGTGTGTTGCCTGGACATATATGTCAATTAATTCATTTTTATTACCAGATTTAGTTCTAAACTGTGGTCATTTCTTAGCTTTTGAAATTGACCGAGATAATAAAAATGAACTAGCATCCAGGTAACAGGCCCAAAGCAGTGTTGACATTTTGTGGTAAGAAAGGTAAATATTTACTTCATGAAAGACCTGCCAAGCTCACAATTTTTGTGAAAACATGAGATTTTAGTAAAGTAAGCAACAAGCTTGCTTTCACAAAAATAGCATTCTGGTAACACTTGGTTTTCCTGTGTGCTTTTCAGAAGAATTGCAGCATTCTATTTTATGGAGAAAAAGAGCACTTTTGAAGAAGTGCTTGGAATGATTTGTGTCTTTTGACCAGATTGGAAGATGAGCATATATATTTTCATCTGTTCTGTGGTTTTTCCAAAGACTACATCTATTTTTCAAATGTTCCACGCTTGGTGCATCATTAAGATAACGAGTGTTCAGCTTCCCCAGCGTCACTCGCTGTCTCCTCTGGCACAGTATGTCCCTGCAAAAGCATCTGCAGCCTTGTTCCTCTGGATAAGGAGGCTAGGCCAAGAAGAGAGTTGCTCTTCCTTCTACATTTTTGCACTGTAAACACATGTTGCATCCTTCTGCTTTGTTTACTTTTTACAGACATCTGTGCGGGGCATTTTAGTTTTATTATTTTTACCTGCCAGATGCAGAATGACCAAGCTCCCTTATACCAGGGCATTGCTATGTTTGAGCAGATGGGCTTAAGAAAGTGAAGAATATATGGATTTCTCTTTTCTTATCCATTTGCAACTGTTTGAGTGAACATGTCATCTTCTTTCTGACAGAACGCTACTTACAGAGAAAGTCAAGGGCAGCCATACAGAGGTAAAATAGTCATTAAGGCAAACCAGGGGAGCAGAGAGGAATTTTGCTTGTGTGTATTCCTCTTTTGCTGACTCAAATGTTTTTTTAGTCCTTTAAAATCACCAGGCAGACCAGCTTTGCAGATTGGTCCATTCAGAGCCTCCCTGTAAATCAGGTCCTTCGTGACCACAGTGTATAATTCAATGGCCAAAGGTTTGGCAAGTGCAGATGCAGTCCATTTGCAATGGGTCTGTGGTCCTCATCAAATCAATCACCACCACTGCTGTCAATGTGAAGATACTCTCACTTAAGAGTGTCTGATGGGCACAGAGTTCAGGCTGTGTTTTTAACCCAACCAAGACTGGTCAGGCTGAAAGTGGAGAGAGACATGGAGCAACATGGCTCTCCACTGGTGCAGCGACTTCTGCTGCGGTTTGGGGATTTGAAGAGGGCTTTGATGTCTCAACTTCCCTGCCCCACATCACAGACTCTAACGTTACCACTAGGTATGGCTAGGAAGCATTTTGATGATGATGCAGTGCATCTGTGATGAGAGCAGAAAAGGAAAAAGAAACTCTGCAGTTGTATGCCTCTGCAAAACACAGTATCTCCCAGTACCAGTGCAGACCTCTACTTTCTTCATTATTCCTCACCAGAAATAAGACCCTTCTGTCCCTGTAAAGTGATGTTTTTGCCAGAGTGGTCAGGCACATGAACAAGCTACATTTGGGCAAACAGAAGTGCAAATTTTATACAGCACCAGCTGCTTCAAGGTACCTTGGTAAAGGCCTACTAGCTTGCTAGCCTCATGGTAACTGTGAGGTACATGTTCGCTTCTTGCCTGAGGAGTATAACACCCAAATCACAGAGGAGTAAAACAGGCAGCAGGTAGCAGGGCACACAGTGGGGCAGCTGTGTCCACGAGCCTGCAGACTGAGTGCAGAGTACTCTAAAAACTTGGCTGTATTTATCTGCTAACATTAGATCCCTTTGATGTGGCTGTGTACTGCATTGTAAAACACAATGTTGTAGAAAAATAGGCCACTAGCAGTGCATATAGAAAAGGTTTGGTTTGGTTTCCCTGGCTTTTCTTTACCTACCTCGGTTCAAATAAGATGATCTCTACAGCTATTGGCTTTATTCCATACCATAGTACTGAGCTGCTCTCTAGAGATATTTGTTTCCAAACCTCAAGTTATTTCCTTTAAATTCAACCTAAACTAAGGAGGCAGAAGAGGGAAAAGCGACTGCTGGTCTCTTAGCAAAAAAACTGTCCATGTTCCAAATTTCCCAAGAGGTTGTTTTTTTAATTAAAAGGCAGAAGTTCTGGGGAAAAGAGCAGAGCTGCATGACAAAAGTCCTTCCCCAAGCCAGTACCTCATTTCTTTTGCCTCTTTATGCCTCTTCAATTCTAGAAAAGCCTCTGTTGCATGCTAACTGTCCCAGCTGTAACATCTGCACGGTGGGTTTATTTTTTTCCCTCTAAGGCCTGGCTTTTGGAGAGTGACCAGGCCAGCTGAAAAGGACAGACAACTCAGGAATACAATTTCAGAGAAATCTTGGCAAAAGGTGAGCGCAGTCCTGCCAGGTTCCTCACAAGCTGGATGCTGGCAGCAGATGCAGAGGCAGCCTGGAAAGCCAGCCAGCCCTCTCCCTTCAGCCCCCCACAAAGACACCCCTGGGCTCCTCCCAGGCTTTCTGCCCACAGGCTGAACCCCACGTTGTGTCCCGAGAGCGGTCACTGAAAGCTGCCCACTGTCCCTGCCAAAGCACCAAGCAGTGTGAACAAGAAGGCAAGTGGAGGTGGATAGCCCTGGCCTGCCATCACAACATCAGGCAGGTCTCTGACATCCCCTCTGGGAGAGAAGGAAGGAAGGAATAGCCTTGCTCCCTGTGCTGGTCATGCGCTGCTAAGAGGATAACTTCAATGCTTTTACTCAGTTGCCCGCTGAAGACCTTCCCTCCTGCTTCTCACCAGCTTGTTTTGCCACCTGTGTAATGAACACAGGCCTCAGGAGAAAGATAACTTGCAATGTACATCTACTTAAACTGCTACTGTAATCTACAGAGGTCCTCTGGTTTCATCTCTCTCTCTCTCCATATCTTGGCAATATGTGACTACATATTGTGACAAAAATAGTGAATACAACCTTTTTTTTCTCCCTGCTTTAATTTCACCCCATAGTACAAACGTTTACCATGTAAATGTATTCAAACCACAGTTTCCACTGCCCAGTGCACACTGTGAAAACTTCTCCCTCCCCAGCATGTTTTAAGGTCACTTCCATCAGTTCAAACACTGATTATTCATTATATCAAGTATCCAAGCTGCTAGCTGATGACAGCCAGGAAACCATAAGCTGCCTTGAGGCTTGTCTTCCTATCAGCTCCTGCAGCTGGGCGATGTGGGGATTTTTTCTGCCATTGAAACTATTAGGTTGCTGCAGTTTGTTTGGTTTCAGCTTTCCATAATTGCTGCCATTTCCATGGCTGATTTGGGCTATGTTTGAAGTTAACGTACAATACAAAGCATGCTGCATGTGTAGCTGCTCTCCATGTGTCAAGAAATTAGAGAGGGAGAGTGTGTATATGTGCATGTGTGCATATATATAAACATCTGCCATGTATCTGTCTTCTGCTTACTCATGTCTTTAGAGGGGCTTACTCTAGCAAAGGCAACCGAGTGTCTTAATTGCTCTTGCAGTGATAATCATTCAGGTTCCTGCTACTGGGGATATTAATTTTGGTTGGGTGGGAACAGACACCGCAAGCAGGGGAGAAGTGGGATTACTGGCAGAGGGTATTTAATGTATATATAGTTACAGGCCACAAATCTCAAAAGGTGTTGAATATGGAGGTGTATGCGGATGTGAAACCATCAGGGTGACATTTGTTCATGGTCCTGGGGTTCTCAACCCACTGTAATTCAGTGCAGTCCCAGAGCTGCTTTTACCCCAGGCACCGAGGCCACCAGGTATTTATGGCCTATAGACCTGGAGGGAACCCTGGCCCAGGAAAGGAAAGGCAACAGTTGGCAATGGGAGACAGGGTGGTCCTTCATTGGAGCTGCTGGCATGGGATCTCAGGACAATAGGATAAAATCCCTTTCTTGGGTGACCCTCGCTGTATCTCAGGTCCCCATTTGTAACTGGAGGGTGACAAAGTTGCTGCCCACCACATTCTGCCATATTTGTGAGCAAGCTCTTTCAGGGAAGGATCCCCTTCTAGCGTACATCGATGCACTACTCAGCGTGATGGTAAAAAGGCACTGGTCCCGCTGTGTTACACAGGCACCTGAAGAGTATCTGATGAAAAGAACAGTGAAACATACTGCAATATGTTTTCATTAACAGAAACAGGACAAATAAAAGTAAGGTGGATTAGGTTTCCTTTTTTTACATTAATAAAAATATTTAGACTTTCTATGAGTCTTGCCTTCCCTATGCTGACCTACACTGACAAACAGTTTGTCCCTTTGAATCTCCAGGAGGTGCTCATATGATGTAAAGAGGATGGAGGAAGCTATGAGGGTTTTTTGAAACCATATGAGGACCCAAGAGGAAGGAAAGAGTGTTCATGGGTGGGAGGACACTTCTTTTCACTGAATCTCATTCTTTTTGTTTAGCTGTCCCCAGCTTGCAGCACAGGTGGGAGGCACAGTAGCATATCATCCCGCAAAAATAAATACAACTTGATAGCAGATGGGAGAGAGAAGGGTTGAAACGTGATATGTTGGACTAACTGTAGTTGGTGGACTGGAGATGGTTTCTCATGTGTGTCTGAAACCCTTGCACATGATAGTAATGGGATGCAGGCTGCCATGTTTTGTTTCACACCCTGGTTTTCCTTGATGTGAAGAATCAGTTATTTCATGGCAAGTAGAGATCATTTGCAAAGATAGATACTGTACTGAAAACAGGGTTCCTACTGTCCCAGAGTCACTGGTGGATGTGCTGAGTGTGAATCCTTGTGCCTGGCACCACCAGCCTCATGGACTGCATCAGGGCAGGGCTTCTGGGAATGAACACGGCAAGCAGTAGACCTGCTTAAGCTGACAACAGCGGTATAGATGTCTCCTCTGTGAGTGTAAAATCACTCAGACTTAGAGTATGAGGACCCAAGGACACATCTCCTGCAAGTGTGCTGAACTAGCCCAACCACCTCCCTCCAACCCTGGCCAAGAGCAGCTGCCAGCAGAGCAGTGAAGGAACAGGACATAAGTACAAGAAAGAAGTGGTTATATCTTTGAGGTCTAGTCCTGGGCTCCTGAGTGACCATAGCCACAGAGCTGTGCCTTGCTGTAGTTAAGGCAGCAGGAGGCTGAACCCCAGCTCTGCCCTGGAGATAAGCTGTTCTGCCTCCCTTCATCCTTTATTTGATAATTGGGACAACTGGGCCTTGGTACCTTGGTTAAGTGTGTGCTTTGAGATCCATAGGTTAAATGCCATGGAGGGGCTGAACATCAGTGTATATCACAGTGCACCATAGTACAAAGCTGTGAAAACTCAGGGCCTGGTTTCAGACCAGTTCAGGTCTCCCAGGTGGATCCGCATGCTGAGTCACCTACCATCACTTGTGTGCAAGCCTGTGCCCCTGCTCCCACAGAGGCCAATCAATGCCTCCCATCCCCTTTCTCACCCTCACCCCCTGGCCCTGTCCACTCCCCATCTCCTCCCTGCTTGCTGATGCCTGCCTCACCCCAGCTGCCCTGCCTCCCTCCTACACCAGTCACTGCTGTCCCTTGCAGCCTGTCCAGCAGTACCAGCCTGAGACACGAGATGCACTGATTACAGCCTGCAGGCTAAGCAGCAGGTGATGTAATCATGGGAGTTTATTCTCTTTCCCACCTGTCCTCTTTCTTACTCACTGTTTATCAGGATTTTCTGGGTTGGAGAAGCTCTGCTGTTGGAGAGTTTTCTTTATTACAGCAAGAGCCCAAACCCCTCTTGGATGGGGATGGGACCAGCACTCTCCTGCCTGTCTTCCCCACTCCCTGGTCTCTGTTGACACAGCAGGGACAGGCATCACCTGCCTGCTCGAAAAACGCTGTGGGAGCCAAATGCAGGTGAGAGCTACAGCTCTGCAAAATATAATGTTGGCTGTCTAACATGAACTCACCTTGTCAGCATCACCTTTAACAGGCCCTCTTTTTCCCCCATTTCAGTATCTTGTGATATACCACAAATCCTCCCTACCACCACAACTGCGGGAGGCAGGCAGGAGTGTGATCTATGACTAAGGTTGTAGTTTTAAAGAAAACTAATAACACGCTCTATGCAGGGAAAGGATTCAGTCGCTTTACCGTGAGCAGCTTTTGCTGAGTGGAATGAAACAGTAGGTTGCAAGGGTTTTGCTTTTTCAGACTGACATTCAGACCATTTTTTCATTTTTGACCCATTAGTCCTCTGTCCAGGCTAATACATTTTTGGAAATGCTATAGAAGGGCTGTAGACACTGTATTTGCTGACACTGACCATAATCAGAAGAATTTTGCAGGAATGACTGTTGGCAGCTGCAGTGCTGACCGTGGAAAAGCACTGTGAATGAAAAGAAGTTGCAGTAACAAAAGCCAAATTAAAACAATGGTGAACACCATACACACACATTTGCAATCATTTTGCCATTCATGCAAGCCTCTGCTTCGTGCAGCCCTCCTTCCCTACCACGTCCTTGCAGAGGTCCCTCTGAGCCCCCGTGCTCAGGGCTGAAACCTCAGCTAGGCACAGGGTACACCAGCCAGACCCAAAATCATATTAAAGGAAGTGGAGGGCAGCTGCCAGCCTCCCATGCAGATATCCTCTAACAAGTCAAATAGCACTCCCCAACATCATCTGAGGTTTCTCTGATTTTTTGCTGTTGCTGTTGTTGTTGACTGTATGCTCATCCCTGCCTTGGAGTGGAGCGTGTGGCTCTCACTCCACCAACAGTATAGCAGATGGTTCATGACAGCCATGGCTGAGCCAAGCTGAGCACAGCAGCTAGGTCTACAAAAGCATAGTTATTTTGATTTCCTGCAGGGGCAAAAGAATAGATTTTTTCAGTGTTAGAGAAGGAAGAGAACTTTTCTGCAGCAGGAAGTGGTTGCAAAAGTAAATTAAGATTAAGGAGATTAAACTGGAGGGGACTTGTCCAAGCCATGAAAAGGTGAAATACTTAAGAATGCCCCTGCAACATTTTGTTGCAGAGAGAGCAGAGGATAAGGAGGTATACCTCTTCCTACATATGCCCATACATTCACACAGTGTTTTCTTCAATCAGCAGAACCAAGGTAAAATCCACCCAACAAATAATACAGGCAGACCATCCTGGAGTGGAGAGCTTTAAACGGGAACGACAGGCAAGAGAGGTGATGGTACACAGTCACCAACAGAGAGTTCATATTGGAATTAGAGAGTAAAACAATGCTGGCAATGTTGTGGTGGATGTCTGCTACAGACTGCCTAGTCATGAAGAAGCACGAGACATTTTTTGGTCAACTGGAAGAAGCCTCTTGTCTTCAGGCCATTGTCCTTATGGGGAACATAAGCCACCCCAGTAACATTCAGGAGAGTAATGCAATGGGGCACAAGTAATCCAGAAGGTTTCTGGAGTGCATTTAGTGTCGACTTCCTGGCACAGGTGATTGAGGTGCCAATAGACGGAGATGCTCTGCTGAACCTCATGCTCACAGGAAGGGAGAGCTGGTTGGGAATGTGAAGGTTAGCAGCAGCCTTGGCTACAGCAGCTATGAGATGGTCTGGGTGGACTGCAGGATTCTGAGAGGAGGGAGCTTCACAAAAAGCCTGGCTAAGTGATGAGTCAGGGGGATTTAGCACCATATATACACATCTGAGGTGAGGAATTAAAGGAGATGGAGCTCAGCGATATGCAGTGACAGGACAAGAGGTGATGGTTGCCACTGAAGTGCAGGAAATTACACAAAATTAAAAAATAGCCCCACTTCCTTATCATGAGGGTGTTTAAACACTGGCATAGGTTTCACAGAGGGGTTGTGACATCCCAGTCTTGAAAATACCAAAATTGATCTGGAGGAGGCCCCAAGCAGCCTGCTCTGGCTGACCCTGCATCAGCAGAGGGGGTTGTACAAGACAAACTCTAGAAATGCCTGCCAGCCTCAGCTGCTCTGTGACTCTGCAACACATCTAAGGAAACTTTTTCCATAGTAACACAAGGTCTGACTTCCTGGAAATCAAAAGTTGCCTTAAACGGGTCTGGTATAAATCACTTTAAATATTATTTGTTAAAAGAGCACAGTTGTGCAGTTTTGCAGGATGGCAGGAATGCAATCTGTACTCACTAATAACCTCTAATGAATTCCTCTAAACCAGCATGGAAAATTGCTTCTTACCGAAGACAAAAGCATAAATATCTGAAACACTGATGTTATACTCATGGCAGAGTGGTTAGAAATCACTGATGGAGGGAATCCTCAGTGGCTCCACTCCCAACCTCTCCCATTTGTATCAGGTTGCACGTTCTCCCTTGAGTAAAGTCTACTGGCATAGACTGGGCTGTGGAAAAAAAATATATTTTTAGTATGAACGACTCAACATTAATAGAGCTAAGAGTTTCTCAATTCAGCATGAAAACACATTAGATCAGGAACTGGTGACAAATCCTACTTCTCCAATGTCAGGTGGATTGAGTAATGTCTGGAAAGACTATGATTCTAAAATGAGCGTCTGGACGTGTCAAAACAGTTTAAATATCCTTTCCAGAGTGCGCAAAAATGAAGTTAACTATTTACTTCATTTAAAATATTCTTGATACCCTGATGAATCTATTATTTACCATATTGTAAAGCTTCCCATTTTTTAATATGAATGCTCCTTGTAGCCAAAGTTTGTTTAATACAACAATAACCTGAGGGAGGAGGTATGAAGTAAACACTTTTTTAACCTGCTTTCTTAGTGTGACAGAGATGTTTTTTAAAAAACTGAAGTCAGAATACTTTCTTTCTTGATCTGCATTCGTTATATGCTTACAAAAGCATTACTGAATATTGCATGGGTCAGTAGAGTCTGCAGAAGAAATATGGTTTTATTCCCTGGCAGCACCCATACTTGGATGAAAGTTACCCCACGTTTGATCAAGTGTAGCCTAAGCTGAAATACAGGCAATAAAAATGGGTTAAATTTTAGTTCACACCGGTACAAACAACATGGAGAAACCTAATTACAGGCTTCTAGGAGTGTACCTCATTTCCCAGATTTCAAATGTTCTTGTCTGGACATATCAGACTCTCAGCACCTTCAGAGATCTAATTTTTCTGTCTCCAGAAGCAGTGTTAGCATCTGCATGGATGGCTTCACCATGATTCCAGGAGATGTCTGGTGCAGCCAGTGCCATTGTACCATGTATCTTTCAAATGAACCTTAATATTCACCAGAGTGTTAACAACAAAACTTTGAGAGTTTGACTTCCAGAACATCTGCAGATCCAGTATGAACCGCATGAGTTTTACTGAGCTGTTTGCATAACCAGTGAAAAAGCAGTTTACAATAGTTTACATGATTTCAAGAAACATGGCAGATAAAAAATAGAAGCATCTAAGCTTTTAGTTACTCAGTTCTGTCTTGCTGACTGCTTTTGTTTTGTTACTTTTCCTAATTTCTTTGTTATTCTATTCACTGCAAAGGCAACCTGCCAAAAATAAAAATCCCCAACCTCCTTTCCTCCCACCAAACAACAAAAAACTTTTTCAAAACACAGGAGTAGTAAGCATTATAATTTAACTGTATGTGGCAGTGGCAATTCCTCAAACAGCTGTGTTTTAAACAGCTTGATGCTCTAGGAATAATCTGCCAGTATATCAAGAACACTTTAGCTCATGAAACTTTTCACACGCATCTCATTCTCTCTTCACTCTTCTACATTCTTTCATGTGTATATTTGTGCAAGGCAGGTTAAGAAACTTCTGAGCGTATAAAAAACATATGCACTGATTTTGGCTCCCCCACCTAGACATTTTTTTTCATTCTCAAAAAAATGTGAAAGACCCAATTCTAACATTCCTTTTAATGAAACGTCAAAGATTCTGGACTGCAGTAACTCTTCTCCCCTCCAAATTCAATTTATTTTGCATTTTTTACATAAGAAGCAAAGCCAAAACAAAATGTTGTTCTATCATGTTTCAATCAACAGGAAGTTTACTGTATTGTCAGTTTCTCAAAAAGAAAAAAAAATATGCAAGCCAAATTTATAGGATTTGAAGACTGCTATGGAGCCAAGACTCACTTTCACTGATTTAAGCTCTATTCCAGAAGAATACTTAAATATTTCTCTTTGTGCTTTGAATAGTTCAGCCCAGCAGA
This sequence comes from Falco rusticolus, assembly GCF_015220075.1. NCBI lineage: Eukaryota > Metazoa > Chordata > Aves > Falconiformes > Falconidae > Falco > Falco rusticolus. Next base: position 40,737,185 of record NC_051210.1, on the reverse strand, counting down.
AATAGGAGCAATTTTCCCTTCCTGGTATTTTTTTCTCTTCTAGTTTAAGGTTCAGAGTTTTCATCTCATAGTGTTGACAAAAAGCAGGGCATTATAAAATGTACACGGAACACTGGCTTATAGGAAGAAACTGGGTAAAGAGCTTCTGTTCTTTATCTTCCCTCACAAGAAGGTTTATATGAAATTGAATGACCAGAATGGTACTGAAAAAAATGTTCATACAAGATGGGAATAATTAATGGGATCTGTTCCCATAGACAGACCCTAAAATACTAAATGTAACAACTTTCAGAAAGGGTTAGATGCTTATATAGACTTTGAAAACATCAAGGGTAAGCATTTTGGAAGAGGTATTAAAACATACTTTCCAGAGCTTAAGCAAAACTGTAACTACCAGTAATCAAGACAATTTCTTGTCTGTGAATTTCTTACATTTTCATCTGAAGCATCTGGCAGTGACAGCTCTCAGATGTGGGATGCTAGACTAGATGGATGACAGACATAATCCAGTATAACAATCTCCACATTCCAGTTTCACTGTATAGGGGCTACTAGGGCTTTTTCTGCTCCATGTAGCATCTAAAATTTTTCCTGACAATCTTCTGCACCACCCTGTCTCACAACAGATCCAACACAAAGCAGATTTTTACAAGAAGAATACTATAAAGCACAAAGGTGCAATACTATGTTGTCAGCTATTATACCCTTTATACCCTTTTCTTTAAAAGAGATTACCATTTACAAAGAGCCAATATGAAAAGCAAGGGTTAATTAATCAAGTTTTATTCACAAATACAATGTTAAAAGAATAGAAAAATGCAATTATTACCTAGAGATCTTACTCCTGGAACCTCTGCCTGCAGCAGAAGTTCCTTCACAAGCAACCTTTTCCTTTCTTTGTTTCTCTCTCTCTCTCTTTTTTGTAATATCAAAGATTTTAGAATCAGCTTTTTAACCCAGTATCAATTTTTAAACTTTAGGGCCCGATTTTCAGCTGATGTGACTTAACACATCTGTGTTTACCTCACTAGAGTCATCACAAACCCAAAGGATCAGTAGGAAACTCCAAAGGTGCCTGGTCCCTGTGCCACCTGAATGGTAAGAATGACTGAAGGACATCATTCCCAACTTCATTGCCCAAGCTCTTTTAAAGGTGAAACACTGCCCCTTGATTTCACCCTTCTACAGCAGCTGTCTTGATTCTTCCATTGCTTCACAGTCCTTCGCATCCCCCTGAGTTACAGGAAAGAGGGATCTGGGACAGAGGATTTATCTGAGGCTGCAATGCTTTTTGACAGCCTTATAAATGTTTCCTTGCCTGTTTTAATGATGCCAGTATTTTCTGATCCCTTAATAGATCTGTGTAAAAAAAAACCCTAAATATTCAATTTTCTGAAGAACATCTGGTATGATCCTAATATGTAAATACACACTTGGTGAGCTTAATTGAAAGCCTTGCCTTCTCCAGTGACACACACTTTCTGTCTGCTGCAAAAGAAAAGGTGGAAGTCTCTCACAATACGGTATTATTCACAGACCTCCAGATCTGGCTTATCCTGTCCTCAGTAATATTACACACATCAGGACGCAGATCAACTATAAAGCATTCCTTAGGACAATTGCTGCAACAGGCAGCTGCTTTTTAAATAGAAAATTAAGATTATTCCAGACTTTCCCTCAGACATACAGTAACTAGTTCCTTAGCACTGCATGGCAGGGAGGCACACGGTTATGTGAGATGCCTGGGAGAGCAAGAGAGCGTGTTACAATGTTGGGAATTTAAAAAATGCCTCAGAGATAAGGCAGAGGCTGCATATGTATAGAAAAAGGCAGTTGTGAAGTAAATGTCACTATTTTTTGCCGGGGGCCAGACAGCTCTTCGCAGTGCTGTGGGGATGGGCTCCACAGTGCGTGAACACTAGGGACTGAAGGGGAACAGGGTGGCATGGGGGCAGCTGTGATTCAGGGACCCCTCTGCCCTTGGGACCTGTTAAGTTGAACATCTGGTGCCTTTTAACACTAGTTTTTTATATAGAGCCAGGAGAGCACTGCCACTTCCCACCCCTTGATTCACCACGGCAAGAGCAACCCCAGAGGGCACCAACTGGTTTCTTTTGGGGAAAGCAGATCAGCAGATGCACACCAGGAGGTCACCTAATGTACTCCAGCCACTCCTCTACACCTTGCCCAAAGCAAAATCCCACAGACAGAGAGCCAGTGGGCCTCTACACCACCAGTTTCACTATGCTGATGTGCTTTTCCCATGTTGCACTACTTGTGGCTGCTGGAAGCTTGTCACCCTGCAGTCCAGGTAGGTAACGTGAATTTACAGAAGACTTCATTGCACAAAAGGGTAGTCCTCATTCACCATTACCAGCACTGACTGCTACATCTTCAGTAGCATTAGCAACCAGACACAAGTGAGATAAGCAGTGACCTATTTTTGCTACCTATGAAGAGTCTACACCTGCCCAATGACTGACCTCCAAGGGAGGATTGTGCTGCTTCACAGCCTGCAGTGTGGTGCTGTTTAAAATTACATTTTAGCCACCACTTCATAAAAAATACCCTTTGGCTCCTTCAGATAGACAGTGTGATTGAACCAGGTGAATGTGGTGGAGCCTGCTTTGAGCAGAGGCTGCACTGTGTGACAGCCTGTTTTCTCCTTTCCCCTTCTGCAGGACATTGCGAAGAGTAAGTTTTACTTCTGTTTCTTGCTGGTGTTATTTTAGTAGGTCTTGTGCAACAGCGTGATGTTGTCGCTAAGTTTTCCAACATTGCAAGGACATGTTTAAATTTTAAAACCATGTGATCATTTATGAAAACAACAGTTCCTTTTATATTTTGCCATAATATCTTTCACATTTTCTTTTACACATATGTCCCTTCAAAAACAACTCAGTACCAAGCATAAATCAGCTGTCAGTATCCACTTAAAGACATCCTGCTTGAGAATATCAGGATATGCATGGTTCAGTATATTTAGACAAAAAACACGTATATCCTTTACACAAGAATCATTTTTGGCCTCCCTTCCCTTCCCACCCACCCCCCACTTTTCCTCTTCCCTCCCAAAATATGGACCATAGGGCACATATCTTGTTACTCAGTGCTACACAAAGGTAAACTCTGCATTTCCTCTCCAAGCACCTGGAAGCTGGCTACCCCAACTGGGGCTTCAGCTGAAACCAGCTGGGGAAAAGCTGAATGAACCAATTACGACAGGAAATAAAAAAGAGGAAGCCCGCATCTACCAGTATTAATTGTAAGTACATTGTTTTTTAGGAGAGGAAAATGATGAGCTGGACAAAGAGCAGCACGACAGTGTAGGCAGCTGCCAAGGCCCTGGCCGGCAGTCAGCAGAGCCCTGCAATGTGAAAGCAGGGCATGGGGAAGGGTGGACTCTACCTCCAGGTGAGCACAGAGCAGCAACTGATGATGGCACTCTTATTCATTCCTGACTGTTAATACTGCAGCACATCACCACCACTACTATATCCCAACGACTGGCATGCATGCCCCTGGCTTTTATTGGTAAGGTGCCAAAACATGCCCACCCTTCCAAGGGCTCCCCACTGAAGCAGAATCAATGACCAGAAATATCTCTACTGGACATGTATTGCTTTATATCTATCCTTTTCAAACTTGCAGTGAGCCACAGGCATAGAAAGGGGCTCCCATAATTTTTCTTTACTCTGCATTCTGCAGGAAAGAGTGCCGCATGAGCCTGCACCAGTCCCCATCTTGCTGCAGACGGTCACCCAGCTTGCACAGGGCTGCTGCTTGGCACCAAATGAGGGTGGCAGCAGGTGTGTGGGAAATGGAGGAAGCTGGCAGGGAGAAGCTATTCCAATTCCAGCTGACCCAAGGTACAGGGGACAATAATGAAAACTGGCTAGAGACCTGGCCCAAATCACTGTCAGGGACAAATGCAGACCAGATGGTGCAATTTGCTTGGGGACAATGAGGGTGCTGTCCATGCCCTTTCCTCAGCATCTGAGAAACCGTTCAGCTCAAAACAAGAAGAATTTTACTCTAATATACCTACATTTCTATGGTTGCATCTTTTTAACTATAAACATTTGATGCTTTAAAGATTTAAGGAATGATCGTGTTACACTGACAGCCTTCTTCTAAGGAAACTCCATAAAATACCAGTATGTTTACTTCTGCCTAGCTGTCCTGTTGCTCCTCTGAAATAGCCAGTAATCTCTACTGAACAGTCATCATCTTCCCTCCCACACGGCCTGACAAAAATGGACTTATCACAAAAATAAATTGTAGATTATTTTTGCAGAAAAAATGTTAATACCCTTGCAATCAGCTCCATTAGGTTTACATACTCCCCTCCCTACGCTTTGCTTTCTCCCTGCCTCCCTCCTGCTCTTCAAGAGAAATTTTTAAAGCAGTAAATGGCAGGATTCCAGGGGTGATGTTATGCCAAAAATCAATTTAAAAAAACAAAAGAGAGAGGCTGCAAGATTTAAAAAAAAAGAGGAGTGGGAAATGTATTTCCTCTGCATCTGGGACCTTAGATCTTGGCAGTATAACTGATGGCATTTTACCTCAAAAATGGCTCTCCCTCCTCTGTCCCTCCTGTTCACCAGACATGGCTGATTGCCCTGAGCTTTTCCCTTTTTCTACTCCAAGATGAGACATAAAACTTCACTTCTGCAACTGGAGCTTGCTGGTTTGTAAGGAAGACATGCAATCCAGTGTAAAATGTGGTTCACACACTACTCCTAGGCTTTACATGCAATTTGCTTACAGTAGTGAGATTGTGGCTGAGAAGTGATGTGGAAAACTAGCTTTTAAACAAGATTTTGAAAAAGAGAATATGGACCTCTTTAGAGGAAGGTTAATTCTGCCACTACATAGTGCAGTGGATACTTTCAACAAAATTACTTCTTTTTATTTTTACAGCCTTGTCCTCACATCCCTTAAAAACCAGTGTCTTTCACTGTGCTATGAAATGTGCTATGGGACAAATCTGAGAAAGGAAAAAAAAAAAAAAAAAAGGCAGGCGTTAGCCCTAGCCATAGCCTCAGCGGAGCCTGGGAAAGGCCTGGCATGCCAGGCCAGACCCACTCCACTGACCTCATGGGGTGTCCCTAACATCATTAGCAACAGCTCATTAGAAAGATTCTCTGAACCCTTGCTGGCCTTCTCTGGCTTATTTCCAGTTCTGCGGCACCTTTCCCAATATGAAAGAACTAAAACAATTGAGACCCTTCCAGATCTAGGTGAATGGCAAAATTATGCTCTCTGTTTTGTTTTCTCCCTTAGTAACTGCTACTATTTTGTATACTTCGTTGACCTCTATTGAGTATTGAGCTGATATTGTCATGCACCTGTTGTATACCCGCAATCTCAGTCCGGAGTTGTTATCACCACCTAAGAAACTGCCATTTAACAGGTTAATTTAAGACTGGTTTTGCCCCTGTTTGTCTCACTTCATTCTTATCTACCTTGAATGTGACCCGGCAGATCATTCTACAACTCTACACAGATGTCTTTCATCTTTGCTGGTTTGAGTAATTCAGTTTCATCAGCAAATTTTCTCATGTCAGTGCTCACTGAACATAAAAGATTGCATGACAGATTGCCGTTTAATCCCCCTGATGATCTCACTCAGCTCCAAGAACTGGTGATTTATTCATATGTTCCAATTCTTACCCTTTATCCATGTAAGAATCTTCTGTCTTGTATTAGGTTCCTCAAAAGTTTTTGGTGGAAAAGTCTGTCAAAAGACTCTGGAAAGCTAACAATAATCAGCCAATGTGATGACTCTTACCCACATATCTCTAAGCCTTTTTTGACAATGCTATCAGGTTTGTACAGCCAAGCTTCCTTTTTCAAAGTCCATGTTGACCCTTCCCATATTGACCTTGTTCTCACCAGCAAAGAGAGGCTAGTGGGGAATACGAAGCTCAAGGGCAGCCTTGGCTGCGGTGACCATGAAATGGTGGAGTTCCAGATCCTTAGGGCAGCAAGGAGGATGCACAGCAAGATCACTAACCTGAACTTCGGGAGAGCTGACTTTGGCCTCTTCAGGGAGCTGCTTGGTAGAGTACCATGGGATGGAGCCCGGGAGGGAAGAGGTGCCCAAGACAGCTGGTTGATATTCAAGGATCACCTCTTCCAAGCACAGCAGTGATGTGTCCCAACAAAGTCAGGCAAAAACACCAGGAGACCTGCATGGTTGAACAAGATGATCCTGGACAAAATAAAACACAAGAAGGAACACTACAGACGGTGAAAGCAAGGACAGGTAGCCTGGGAGGAATACGGATAAACTGTCCAAGCAGCCAGGGATCAGATTAGGAAAGCTGAAGACCTGACAGAATCGAATCTGGTGAGTGACATCAAGGAGAGGAAGAAAAGCTTCTATAGGTATATCAGTGATAAAAGGAAGATTAGGGAAAAAATGGGCCCTCTCCTGAAGGAAACAGGAGACTGGATTACCTGGGACATGGAGAAGGCTGAGGTACTTAATGACTTTTTCATCTTGATCTTCACCAGCAAGTGCTCCAGCCACATGGCCCAAGTCACAGAAGGCAAAGTGAGGGACTGGGAGAAAGAAAGACTGCCCACTGTAGGAGAAGATCAGGTGTGAGACCATCTGAGGAACCTGAAGGTGCACAATTCCATGGGACCTGATCAGATGCATCCACAGATCCTGACAGAACTGGAGGCTAAGCCACTATGTGTCATATCTGAGAAATCATCACAGTCAGGTGAAGTTCCCACAGACTGTAAAAGGGGAAACATACCCCCCCAATTTTAAAAATGGAAATAAGGAAGACTTGGGGAACTACAGGTCAGTCAATCTAACCTCTGTGCCCAGCAAGATCATGGAGCAGATCCTCCTGGAAATTATGCTAAGACACATGGAAAATAAGGAGATGATTAGTGACAAATAAAATGGCTTCACTAAGGGAAAATTGTGCCTAACAAATTCAGTGGCCTTCTATGACAGGGTTACAGCATTAACAGATCAGGGAAAAACAACTGACATCATCTACCTGGGCTTGTGCAAAGCTTTTGACACTGTCCTGCACAACATCCTTGTCTAAACTGGAGAGACATGGATTTGATGGATGGTCCTCTCAGTCACACTCAAAGAGTTGTGGTCAACAGCTCAATGTCCAAGTAGAGACCAGTGATGGCATTCCTTAGGGGTTGGTACTAGGATCAGCACTGTTTAACATCTTTGTCAGTGACATGAACAGGGGGATTGAGTGCACCCTCAGCAAGTTTGCTGATGACACCAAGCTGTGTGGTGCAGTTGACACACTGGAGGAAAGGGATGCCATCCACAGGGTACTTGAGAGGCTTGAGAGGTTGGTCCAAGTAAACCACATGAAGTTCAACATGGTCAAGTGCAAGATCCTGCTCCTGGGTCAGGGCAAACCCAAGCACAAATACAGGCTGGGCAGAGAATGCATTGGGAGCAACCCTAGCAAGAAGGACTTGGGGCTGTTGGTGGACAAAAAGCTCAACACAGCCCAACAATGTGCACTTGCAGCCCAGAAAGCCAACCATATCCTGGGCTGCATCAAAAGAAGCGTAACCAGCAGGTTGAGGGAGGTGATTCTCCCCCTCTACTCTGCTCTTGTGAGATCCCACCTGGAGCACTGCGTTCAGCTCTGGGGCCCCCAACATAAGAAGGACACAGGCCTGTTGGAGTAAGTCCAGAAACGGGCCACAAAGATGAACAGAGGCTGGAGCACCTCTCTTATGAAGACAGGCTGAGAGAGTTGGGGTTGCTCAGCCTGGAGAAGGCTCCAAGGAGACCTCATAGCAGCCTTCCAGTACCTAAAGGGGAACTTTTTACAAGGGTTTATAGTGATAAGACAGGACTAATGACTTTAAACCGACAGAAGCTAGTTTTAAATTAGATATTAGGATGAAATTCTTTATTGTGAGAGTGGTAAGACACTGGAACAGGTTGCCCAGGGAAGCTGTGGATGCCCCATCCCTGGAAGTGTTCAAGGCCAGACTGGATGGGGCTTTGAGCAACCTGATCTCATGAAAGATGACCCTTCCTGTGACAGGGAGGTTGGAACTAGATGATCCTTAACATCCCTTCCAACACATACCATTCTATAATTCTGTGAAATTGGTGAATACTCAAGCACCCAGCAGTTTTGTTGAGTGTGCTCCACTGGTAAATTTTTCTACTCTCTCAAAAAACTAAGAAATCAACAGGCCTTTGAACACATATTTAAGTTCAATAAACTAGAGTTTTCCAAATCCAGAGACGGGAACAAGGGCCAAGGCTGGTATCTTCATGGGAAAGTCCTCTTGTTTTAACCTCTTCTGGTACTTCCAAATGAGTCTACATCCTTCATTCCTCTGCCATGGCACTCCAGCACAGAAAGGAGGGGTTGCTGGCCAAGAGATAGGTCTCAGGCTATTTAAAAGGAAAACTCTACCCAGTAACTTGCAGAATGAACAGCTAAGCATTTACATCACAAGCTCCTCAAGAAATGCATCCTAGAAGCAAACCCAAAACCAAGCTGCCAAATCCTGCATTGGTACTTCCCAGTTAAATCTAAGATGGAGCATCATATTGCAATATTTAAATAGTATTGCAATAGCCTAATCACCAGTGGCATTTGCAAAGGTTGCATCACAATGCACTCAACTTCTTAGCAGTAATTAAATGCAGAACAGGGGACCTGGTTTTCTACTTGATCTTCTTGGAGCACAACCAGATGTCTAGATTGTCCACAGATGGCCAACAAACCTTCTCAGAAGTCAGGAATGCTTCTCCTGTGACCAAGGGCTGCAGATTCACATTCAGGAGTTATTAATATTACTCATTACTTACATTAGAGCTGTCTTTAAGACCCCACCTGGAAATGGTAAATCAGGTCCCCATAATTTTTGCTCATGGTCAAAAACAAAGTAAGAGACAGTCCTTGCCTTGAGCTCAAATACCTACTCACAATGGAGACACATTTACTTCATGTCTAACAGATATTTTACGTATGTGTTTCCATATTTGTTCCTGACTTGCCACAAGCATCTCTCCCCATGATGATATCTCATGTCTCTGTTTTCCCTCAGGATCTTAACAATGTAAAAACTTTTTAGGTGCATTTGGTTTTCATCCAAAATATTTTCCTTTATTACTTTTTTCCCAACTCTCAGATCCATAATTAAATCCATATTATTAATAAAAGCCACTTGGTCCTTTTTTTCAGCTGAAGCACACAAAACAAGGGTTTAACTCTTCAGTAACACACTTGGTTCGATGATGTATCTGCAATGCATCAGCTTTCCAACTCTTAACAGGACAAAGCTCAAATTTCTGTGCAATAGGTCTTCACATAGCAACAAGCATTTTCTGTCAGTGGAAGAATAGTGCATAAGGAAAACAAATGAAAGCTGAGCCCTGACTCCACTAACTTGAGAATTTCTTCCCTGAATCCACCTACTAATAAAAAAGAACCGAGAGTAGCTGAATGCCTCCGAAGATACAAACTGCTCCAAAGAGTGTTTTCTGACACTGGTTGAGCCACACAATTAAGAGCAAAACTGAGCTTTTCCAAAGGGTGTGCCTGATGTTAAACTTTGAAGGTTTGACATCATTGTATCAAACCAGAGCTTTTAGCACTTTTGAAAACCAGATCCTTTTGTAAATACCAAAATACAATGCAGTAACATAAAATGTAGAAACTTCTCTTCCAAACTGGCTACATAGGATACCCATCTTTCACAAATATTTAAATTCCCTTCCTTTTCTTGAATTCTCTACACCACTCTTCCTTTCACCTCTGTCTCCATCAGGCCCCTTCTTATGGTGGGCTGTGTCCATGAGCCAGGGGGTCCATGCTGCGCCATGCATTGTGAGGTCCCAGCCTTTCCAACCTTCCCACTTGGGAGCCAGGACATCTTGAAAGCCACAAAAGCCCCCGTCTTCCCCTCACTTCCACCATCAACCTCAAAAGTGACATCTTCATAGTTTCTGGGGAAAGCAGCTGTTCCAGGACATCACTCCCAGGAGGCAGGCACTGCCTCGGCCGGCTCTGCCAAGTCCTGACAATCCTGGAGATTAACACTGACACATTGACTACAACTTCATATTTCACGGGGAGCCAATGTAATGAGTAACAAACTGCAGTGACCCTTAGTTGGCAACTGATGTCACCCAGATAGAGGGCTGCTCCACATGAAAGCTTTCTCCATGTGGCAATGCTTCTTTTTAGTCCACCACTACCTGGGAGCACAGAGCTGGTGCACAGCACCAGTCTCTGGGTAAGAAGGAGCACCAGCAACCACAGCAAGAGGAAAGCCTGGAGGAATTTCCTGCTGTTGCTGTTCTGAGTCCCTTAGCAGCAGATTGCAAGAGGTGGCTGTAGCCCAAAGAAAGAAATTGGAGAAAAAAAGTAAATAAGGTCATTGCATCTGGCATGTCTCCACAGTGTTCTCCTTTTTCCATCTACGTTACCTTCCCTTCTCCACGGTTACCCACAGCCAGGTGCTTGTCCCAACTGTGAGAGGAAATGTTAGGAAGTCATGCGTCCTCTATTTTAAGAACATGGTGAGCCACACATGGAAAAGCATTTTCCTAAATGTGATTGTAATGGAGCATGCTGGTTTTTAGCTATTCCTCTGCTTGCATTTGAAGAGCATTTGAGCTATGTTCTCTGCTCCAACTACTGATTACTGAGTATTTTAAGATACAGTGATTACATTACACAGCATTTTCTATACACATGCCCAGGCTTAAAGTGAAAAGTCCCCTGAAAATTATTTCCCCTACCATTCTCTCCTTGAATTCTGCAGATTTTTTTTAAAACAAGTGACAAACCCATTTATCCATGGTCATACAGATATAGTGGGGAGGAAAATTAACCACAGCATAGCTGTTGGGGTTTTTTTTCAAAATTTATTTCAGTGGTATTCACACTATCTGTACGTAAAAAAGAAAGATATAAAATAGACGACTCACAGGATCCCTATTTAAGATCCCTAATAAAACTAAAACCTTTCTAGTATATATCAAACCAGTACTGTAGGACTCCTACACCATTTTTCTTTTATACCACAAACCACGAAACAGTTTTCCCCTGTAGATTCACAAAGGGAGGATGGATAATTAAGTATATAAAAAAAAGGCAAAGGACCTGTGCAAATAGTGATGCCACCCACACCCACAATGCAGAAAGCAATGCTTGTAACCCTGAAAAACAAATACCACACACTTTTGTTTTCAGGGCTGCCCTGTTCTTCTGTAGGTGTGTATTAAGTCCTCAGAAATAAGTAAAAAAACAGAGGGAACCACACCAAGCATCAGCACCTAGAAGAAAAAGAGAGAGCAGACAGACTAACAGTCCAAAAAGCCATAGCAGGTCTGGCTGGCTGTCCCGAGCACAATTAGTCTGAAAGGGAGAAGCAGACCTAAAGAGGACCCAAGATGACACGTTCCATTTTATATGCCTGATTCCCCAGGCATTTCAAAGCAACTCAGATGATGCTACCAGCATGTTTTTAATCCTGTCAGCAATGGTTTTGCCTGCTTACTATTTGCTTTCATAGAAAATGAAGCATGTTATAAATGCTCCCCTCCATGTTTGTTTTCTTTTTAATGCTGTAAGTGCCTCATGCAAATCTGTAGCACAAGCACAAAGTAGCATTAAGGTGTGGTATAACCACCCTAGTACTTTCTGTTTATATAGCTTTTTATTTTCCTGTATTACTGCCAATCAAGCATCAAAGAGACAGATAAAAACCTCTGCTCCTTGAATTCCCAGTGTGTTCCCCCTGCCTCATTACAGACACTGTTGAAGGACATGATAAAGCTTAGCTGACCTGCTTCAATCTTGTCGATCAGCACAGGCACAACTGGAAACAAGTCCTCCTGGAGTAATGTCAGCACTTTCCTTGACAGCAAATGGAAACTAAACAAGGGGAGAAGGCAAAACACCAGAAAGTTCTATTCTGTGTCTGAGAAACCTCTTTGCCTCTCTCTTTCAGCCCCCTTTTCCACATGTGATGCAGTTGTCAACAGTGTGTACCGATGCGTGCTGAAAACTGGACTGCCCATATGCCCACTATGCTGTGTGCTGGTGCCACCATTTACAGGAAGGTTTTTTTATGCACTGGTAGCGGAAACACAAAAAAAAGGTTTGAGAGCTGGGCTAGATATTCAGCTGGCATTAGTGCTTCAGGTCAACGGGAAGGCATTGCAGAGCATCAGCTGAACACAGGCCATGGCAATACTTCAAATGAGGGATGCCAACACCAACGCCTTCTTTCTTTCCTACACATATGCAAACAGGCATTCATGCCTTTACTTTTCACTTGTTTAATACTCTTTCATAAATATTGTCACAGCATGCATTCTACACAGTCCTTCACAGCAAGCAGATCCACAGGGAAGATGATTTTTAGCAGAGGCTTTGGCTCCCTACACGGACTTTTCTAAGGCACAGGAATCCAGGCAGAGGCCCAGAAGCTGGGATCCTGGAGGCACTCGTACGCAGCTGAGCAGTGAGGAGTGAGGTAGGAAGAAAGCAAAGCTAATGGACAGATTTGAAGCTCTGGAGGATCAGTGTCCTCCTCAGGACAGGTTTATCCCTGTAACCCATGAACCCTGGTGCAGGATCCAAGTCATAACATCTCCATTGCATTTGTCCAGATGAGTTTGCAAGGATGCCAGGGTGTGAGGAGTAGAAAGGGTCTTTTCTCCAACACAGCCTTACTCCCCCAGGTTAGCTGGGAACCTCACAGGGACGAGAGCCAGCCCTGTACCAGAGACTGGAAGGGCACACCATCACCCTGTTGCACCCTCCCATGGAATGAGGCAGAAATTTACCTACCGTGAGGTAATTTCCTTTGGCATAAAAACTTCACTTTACTGGTCTTAATGGACACCATTTTGTTCCAGATGAGCCTTCCCCTTTCATGCTCAACTGAATTGATGCTAGTATGATCAACTCAAAGTGGTTGCGTATATCTTCTTAAATCTCACCACCATTGTGTAGAACAATTAATTAGGGCAAAGCTGATCTGTTTCCATCTGATACGAACTGATAACAGCAAGTTTTCAGGGTCAGCTTCGAGATTTGCCTGGCGCTGTAGAAAGCCCTGGCCAGATTTCCAAACACCGTCATTTGGAGGAACAGAATGCATTTTTCAGCTGGGTGAGGCTGAGGCAAATGCAGACATAAGCAGAAATGATGAAGCTGTCCAGTGGCAACTGTGGCTGTGCTGCTGAATGGTATCTATACTGTGCAACCAGGAAAATACATATAAAACCAGCATGCAAACACACAGAAACCAAATGAAAATGTCAAGGGGGACTATTCAAAGGCTGTCTGCTTTGGGTAGACAACCAGTGTAACAAAAAACTGACTACTGTATTTGTTAAACAAAATGAACCGCAAGTCATAAATGGGGAGAAATCCATAATTTTATTGAATCGCACTCAACAGTGCTCAGAGTGTGTTACCGTAACTCTATTCCTTTTAATTCTGACAGCCATGTTTTATTCATTACAGGCACAGACTGCTGATTGAAATGGAAGACTGTTGTGACAAATTATTTCTGACTTTGGGAGATAAAATGAGCTGCAACTGTTGCACTAAAATCATAGCCACTTGCATGGCAGTTCTGCCACTTCATCTTCTAATTCCAGGGAGAGGGGAGTATTTAAACCAGTGTGTGCATTCTTGTAAACTGCAAAGCCAGTGCAAATTACACAGTGAAGTTTGCAGAGGGGCATAACTTGTTTCACAAATAATTGAACGACATTCGGCTCTCTCTGTGGCTACTAGATCTATTATGAAAGTCCAAAAATAACAGTAATGCTTTTTACCATTAAATTATAAGGCAAGGAAAAGGATTTAGACAACAGTAAGGCTCTTAATTGTATGTTTGTAAACTTATAGGCAAGCTTCTATTCAGCTACAGCTTTAGTTCAAATACCATAGCTCATACAAAGCCCACATTCTCTTTTCTCTTGTCTTTTTCCATTCCTTAGCAAGCAACACACCATCAGATAATGCTGTGCTTGCCAGGAGGGCTGAAACACATGGTAAGGTTTTGAAAAAGCCACCATTCCACACTGAATTTCAACACTTGGATCATTTACTAGGATGATATCAAAGTACCATAGGAATACTCCAGCATTCTCCTCATGCAATCATGAGATTTCCAATAACACAGAGTGCTTCTTCAAACTTTTCTTTTAAGAAGCCATATTAAAGAGGTAATTAAAGAGGTAATTCCAGTCAACAAAAATAATGTATTGTAATTTCCACCTCATATCCTGAAGGGATCTGTTTCGTTTAAAAATATTTCTGCAACTGATTATCCATGGAAAACCTAATAGACCTTCTTCACCTTCTCCAGGCCACTCTGTCAACCCAAAGGTAGGCAAAAATTGCCCAGCACATTAAAAAAAAATAATTCTAGATAAAAAATTCCTTTAACTTGACAGCTTGTATAAATATTATCAGCCTGTTCTCTGTTACCTGCATTTCAACTTGAGAAAACCTTCCATTCCTTTGAAAATTTAAAAGATTATTTGTGTTAAATTCCAATTTTAGTGAAAAAAAAAACAAAAACTTCAGTGGAATCAGAAGCTGGCCACCATCTGCTGAGTGTTCAACACCTGTATATGTCATCTGTTAGTACATGTTTGACTTCCAAGTGTTTGTTGCGTTGCACGTAGCTATTGACATGATGTCTCCTTTGTAACACTTTAGAACTATGTGGATTTTCATAAATCAAGCACCAAGCCATCAGAGAGAGCGGCATGACTTATGACAAAAGAAAGCATTTCATGATGTGAGCAGACTACAGGAGGTAGAAAGTTTGATGTGTATTTGATATTTAGGTGGCAATGTCTAGTTTGATTTAGATTGTCTTCCAATATTTAGGTGAAAACAAATAATATTAAATATAAATAATTACCTATGTTGGACACGAGCAGCTTAGCAGTGATCAAGAAACATTTCATCTAGCTGCAAATGGAGAAGAAAAAAGAATTACTACATATACCACATGAAGAACTAGAGAGAGAAGGCAGAAATGGGAATGGAGGACTTGTCTTCACAGTCCGATTAAATAATACCAGATCATGGCAGGATTTCTATTATCCTATCAGGCATTACAAGTGTTTTTTTCCATTACAGTAGTGGATGGTAAATCTGAATTCTTATCAAAGACTTGGAGACAACACAGGAGTCCCTTATGTTTCAAGAAGGCTCATGTGTATATTCTCAAATAATATAGGATAGTCACCAAGGTCTTAATTGGCAAGTCAAATCAAAGCGAAGTGACCATTCATCACTTAGGAGTGATGGCTACTCAGGCAAAGGTTGCTGGTTAGCATCCCAAATAATCTGGTGTTTTGCATGGATGTAAAATGCTCTCTCTATCTCCTAGAAAGACTGGGAGCTTTTCCTAAAGGTAAATTCCTTGAAACCTAGGGCTGGTGGGCTCACAAGTAAGCTTCAGCTACAAATTGCATAGTCAAATGAGAATGGTACTTTGAGTTTGGAACTCAATAAAGCATTTTGAAATTTTATATTATTTATGATTGAAAAGTAACTCAGGGAATTTCCTGTTCCCAATAAAGTAAAAGATCTGGGGGAAATTAAGACACCATGGCCTAAATCCATGCTTCCATGCTATACTTACCCGTCTGCATGGATGACAGCATTTCCTGGGAATGACTGATAAATTAAACAGCTAAATATGGTGTACACTCATGTTATTTTCCACTTCCTGAGGCTGATGATAACCCAGAAGTTGAGAAGGCCAGCTAGCCTAGTCAAACCAGCAAAACAGGTCAGCTTTAGTCAAAAGCAATCAAACTTTGCTCCACAAGACTGAAATGCAAATATCATAAGTCTGCATTTTTTCATTGCATCCTAGATGTTGCCTGCCAACACTTCTAACCACATGTGAATCTCCAAAACAGCCTGAGCCTGCTTCAATTTATGGGAAAAGTCTTTCTCATACATCTGAAACCTACTGTTAGCTTGGTGTTGCTCCCAGCTACTCCCCTGTCTTGGTGGGGGGAAGAACCTCTCCAGTTCCTCCTGGGATCCAGGCTCTGGGTACAGCTTTGGAGGGGCAAACCCATGTAGCAGCGAGGGACAGATCTGGATGCAGATTCTTCATCTCACTTTCACAGACATTTGTAACTACACACAGAGATACACACACACCTCCCCACCCCAAAGACACAAGGATAAATACAGTGACACAACTGCACAGAGCATCTCCTAATTATTGTCAGTCAGTATGATATAGCATGTGCTTTTGGTATCAGTATGCCCAAAGCTATGACCTCACCGCTGGGAAATTTGGGATCTCTGTTCCTATGGGAGAGAAGACCACTTGAGCCAAGGAGGCTTGAATAGCTAACCTCAGGACAAATTTTTTAAGCAAAACAATTCAATTCCTCAAAAGCATGATTTTTCCCCCACTTAACGGCAACCTCTGACCTCATGTCTGGAGGTGATGGATGAGGTGAGACGGAGGCATGGGAGAAGACCTGAGGATAGTTGCCAGCATGTTACAGCTAGCAGTCATTAACAGGCAAAGTTTCCTCAGAAGGAAATAAGAATTATTTCAAATCAAGAAAAATAAACACCAGAATAATCAGCTGCGCAGTGGCTCATGTAAAATATGAATGTGGCCAAGGTTTGCAAGTCCGAGGGGAATCCAGCTTTGTGAGCTTACTGCAGAAAAATGCAGGCCCCAGCCCTGAGCTCTTATAAAAGCGCTGAAACGAAAGAGTAAAGCCCTCCCCAAACATACAGAGAAAACTGCATAGATGATTGCAGCCCACAACTTGTCAGGCAGACCTCCAGTACCAAGATGTTGACTGATAGTTACCTATCTGCAGTGCCATATTTGTCTGACACAGGCAGAAGATAAGACCGGAAAAGTAAAATGTGTTCCCTAGCAAATGCTAAAGTGAGACTTTGGTACACGGAAAAGAGATTTCTCCTGGTGTTTGTTTTGGCAGGAACAGTTTCAGCAGACACTATTACAACCCTGTCCGCTTGCAAAGCAAAGCTACAGCTCCACATATTATTGGAACTCCAGGGCTGATCGCTTTCCACATGGTGGTGTTACTGGAGCTAGCAGAACACCGGCAAACCCATTTGGTCAGCAAAGATTTTTTCAATTAAAAAATACAATATAATTTTCTCTGAATAGAATAAGCTGGTTGGCTTCAAGCAAGGGAGAAAAGAAGGTTCTTCTGAATTACAGTCCTGGGCTTTCAAAGGTGAAGCCCCAAATCTTTCCTCCCCAGCCACTGGAGCTGCCAGCAGCTGCACCATCTCATTGCCAGACCTTGCACAGGAAGTAGGGAGAGAAGAGGAGGAGGGAGAGGGAGAACAGGGAGCCCAGGAAAGGAGAACGACCCTGGTCTAGCATTAGAGCTGCACTTCATGATAAGGCTGCTTGAAAACCCTGCTGAATGACAGGCATTTAATTCTCTGCACATCAAAGGGAGCTGCAGAGGTGACAGCAGTTTGTCTAGATACTCCAACCCAGTCTTGTGCCTATTACATTGATGTCGCAACACAGGTACATGTTTCTGCAGCTTCCTGGTGGCTAGAATCTCTGATTAGCCATCCTACTTCCAATGTCCAAGTACCAGTTCATAGTCACTGGTGTAGGCTATTGATCCATCTCAACTGCAGGCCTGCCTAGTTCTTGGCAAACCCCTCTGGGTTCTCACCCTGGACCTTTAAGTTTCCCCAAGCCCTGATGGAGGTGGGGCAGAGAAGTTTCCAGGAACAGAGGAAAGTCTTGTTCCACCTTTGTGTAATGCACTTGCCCCAGCCCTCCTCTCAGACACCTGTAGCAATCTTAGGAGACAGTAGTTTTGCCTCCAAGTCCTCCAGCACGCAGAGTACTCTGCTCACAGCGAGGACTGCTGGCCTTGGACCTCAGAAATAGCCATTGTACAGAACACACACAGCACACTTACAAGCTCGGGTATTTACACTGTCATGCTGCCCTTCCTTCATCTCACTTAAAATACGCCTCACTGGCTAATTATTCTGGAGTATCATATGTGGTGCAGTGTTAGTGAAACAGTCTCATAAAAGAATAATATTCATCACATGTGACTGAAAAAATACAGTCTTTTTTGGTCAAAGTTACCACAATGTTTATTTACCAGTGTCAAATACTAAAGTACTGCCTTTCTCGTGAAACATTTTCTTCACTTTGTGTATAAAGTACTGGGCACATGTTTTACTTCACATGCCTTGAAGCCAGGGTGTGTTGTGTTATTTTACTTTTTGATAGCCTGTACAGCTAAAACGAGAGCAAATAATTGGTCTCCATGTGTTAGCATATCCTCAGAGAGCTCAGACTTTCTCTTGTGAATGGAAAAGTCAAAATCAGAAATGGTAACGCAGGGGCTTTTACACTTTAGACCTATAATTGGAAAGAACTCAAAACACCCATCTCTCACTTGTGCAAATAAAAGGCACTTTTGAAAAATGTATTTACCCATGTCTGTTTCAAACAGTGGTGGGCCAAACCATCTCCTCAGTAGGTGTTCAAGCTGACATCATGAGCTGGTGAAATCTGTGATCCTTCTACTGATCACAGTGGAACACTTTTGATCTCCACTAGGTGAGGAGTTGCCTTATGACCTAAGATGAAATACAAAATCCCAGGCATGATACTTCTGCAAAACTGAAGCCACCCAGAACATTGTTTATGCCTGATTTAAATAACTACATTTTCCATTTCCCATACAGAATGTATATGCTAATTCTCCCTCCCAAGTGCTATCTAGAACATTTGGAGACTTGTGTCTTGATTCATATTTTAATCATGAAGCCTTCAGGATGACTTAGACAGAATGACTTCTCAAAACGACTTGACTTGCCCAATGTAATTGTCCAAGTATTCTGGTCTGACTGTACATCGTCCTCTATGTCAGCGTCAAATAACCACAAATGCAGCCATTGAGACTTGGGAACACTTACATCAGTCTTAGTATTTGTATATCTTGATGTATTATTTGCTTTACCATTGTCCTACTGCTTGCCTCAGAACCACTTGTGAGTTGCACTTGAAACAAACTATCGAACCAATCATGTAGGCACAATTTTGTTCCTTGCATGCATACTATTAGCTGACACCAGCAGCCTCTGATGACCAGATCCAAGTTCTGCTGGACCCAACGGTGCAGACTTCTCTGTTGGTTCTGCGGACACAGTTTCATGCTCATGATTGTATATACATAGGACCTCTCTCACAAAAAAAGAAAAAAACAGCACTACATGGTTAGTGAAGACCACATCGACTAATGTATTACCCAGCAGTTTGCTATGACGGGAGCAGATTCAGCAGTTTTTAAGTCAGTATTGCTGGACCATTACCTGCTTCCCAACTGAGCTTTCTAGTGCACTGAAGGCTGCTTCACTTTTGGAAATCTCTTGCAGGTATCACTGAGAGACAAGGTCCTCTTTGCACAGAAAGTCTGTGAGTAGGTGTATAAATCTTGACAAAGAACTTCTAATTGCACTGAGTTGATACCATGATTTACTGTCACTTCCCCACTGATAAGAACCTTAGAAGACAAAGGTAAGACAGGACCAGCTGTTTCACATTAATCACTGAACAGAGCCAAATCTTTTAAAAATCATACCACTACAAAACCATGAACTTTTTTGACAAACTAATGGAAAAGTTCGCTGAAGAGCTACTTGCATTGATGGTTTACATCCAATACACCTTCCAGTCCCCTATTAATAAACAAACAAAACCCCAAGAAAACCAAACAGAATCCAGCAGGTACACTGGTCTGTTTAGGAACCAGGATCCCAAAAGTTTTAGGCATGTTAGAAATAAGCATACATGTGCTACCTCAGTCTGCCCAATAATTTTTTTTCCAGCACAATTACAGTTTTCAAATGAACACAGCAATGAAAATATTTCCATGTATTAGGATACACATAAGCAGCAATATTCCCTGTGCTATCTACCCATAGGTATTAAAAATAAAGCCAGACGATTTATTTGCAGGTGGCAAAGCAACTTGGTTTATATTTGTACAGTCCTGCTAAAATACATGTAAATACTTATTAAAAACTATTAATAATTTCTATTTTCTCATTGGCCCCTTCTACTCTTGTCAGTATATATATAAAGGCATTTCCTCTCAAAACAGAAGAAGATTTTTTCTTTCCCATCAGTATTTTTCCTACAAAGTTCTATAATGAAAGACATGGCACCCACATGACCTCATTTCAAGCTACCTAGAATCATTTGGAAAGGTTTATAGGTTTATGTCTGTAACTGTGCTGAGGTGCCTGGTTTGGCAGAGAGGGTCCCATACGAGAGAAAGAATTCTTTTTACAAATTTAAAATAAAAATGGTTTTGTACTTTAGAGAGCTAAAGAAAGCAGAGCTGTTCATTTCCATATTTCTCCCTTTAAAAAAAAAAAAATCCTTAAATGAATGACATACTTTATAATAAAGTTGATCTGGTCATAAAGTGGCCAAACCTGCAGGGTATTTTCATAATACAATTAAAATAGCCAAATTGGAAGGATATAGAGCTTTCTCTGACCTAAAATTAAACTGGGCCACATGCAAGAATTTTTATTTTTCACTTCCACATATGATAAAACAAATAATGATAGGACACTACTAATCCTTCTTGTTGAGCTGTTCCTGACTCTTGGAAATGCCCTTATTCCAGTCCTTCAAATAAAGAATCAATTAAATTGTGTTTAATAACAAACCTTTCTGGTGGATGGCTCCCAGGATAGCCTACGCTGTTGTGCAGTGGCACTGGGAATGAAAACACCACAGGCACTTCCCAGGTAAATCACAGCATATCCTGACCCCAGCATGGGCTCTTCTTGCACAGAGACCCTCCAAGATCATAATAGCAGAAAGACAACTGGAGGCAGGCATGTCTGCATCTCCTACAGGGCCTCTTGATGCCCTATTTCCCAACATGGCTTCCCAGTGTTTTGATTTCTCCAGGAAGTTACTTCAGCCCTGCAAAGTGCCACTAGACTATGCTGCCTAACTACATAAATGAAATCCTAATCCACAGGAGGGACAGCCACTGCTGCCATGGTGTGTGTTTTGTAAGCCCCATGTCATCACAGTGCCACAGTTTGTTTTACTCATGCTCATCACCTTTGAAAACCAACTAACGAACCAACCTCAACCCTATGCTGGGGACTTCTCATATGGAGTGGGACCGATGCACCTCTCCTCCTGCACACCGTGACCATGACTCCCCGTGGCCACATTTGGCCGGCAGGTTTCTGGGTACAGTGGGGCTTGCGGGTGATGCTACTGCCTTCCAAAAGCCAAGTCCTCCATCACTACCAACACTAGAGCTCTGCCCAGGGCAATTTGCAGTCTGTATTTGCCTTAAGCTACAAAAGCCCTACCATACTCCCCCCCTCCCCAGATCTGCAGCATAAAAATTAAAGCCTGATTGCTGAGCCTGCCTACCTTTCCCACTTTCATGCCTTAGTATTACTTATAAGTATTTCCCCCTTGTCCTTTAATTGTTGAAATCTCTTCCTGTGGAGGAAGGGGAAATCCTCAGCTTCCAAACTCAGTCGTAACCAAACAGACCTCCTTTCAAAACAGATTTCTTCAGACTATAAAGCTCTGTGCATTTCACCTGATTAATCATATTGGAAAACAGCATGCAGCATCCCCTGGAGCATAATCCCTATGGCACAACCCCTGCTTCCTGCTGTGCCTATCTCCTTACTGATGCTCATGCTGACAAGAAGTTAGGAGAAATAATGAAGCTCAAACAAGGAGAAAAAAAAGCACCAAAACCAGGAGTGATCCCACTTAGTGGTCTATTTGTTATCTGATGTTCAAGTTCACTAGGAATAGGGGGAGGGAGGAAAGGGGGGGAAGGAAAGGGGGGGAAGGAAAGGGGGGGAAGGAAAGGGGGGGAAGGAAAGGGGGGGAAGGAAAGGGGGGGAAGGAAAGGGGGGGGAGGAAAGGGGGGAAGGAAAGGGGGGAAGGAAAGGGGGGAAGGAAAGGGGGGAAGGAAAGGGGGGAGGGAAAGGGGGGAGGGAAAAGGGGGAGGGAAAGGGGGGAGGGAAAAGGGGGAAGGAAAGGGGGGAAGAGGGGAAGGAAAGGGGGGAAGAGGGGGAAGGAAAGGGGGAAGGAAAGGGGGAAGGGAAAAGGGGGAAGGGAAAAGGGGGACGGACAGGGGGAAGGAAAGGGGGAAGGGAAAAGGGGGAAGGAAAGGGGGAAGGGAAAAGGGGGAAGGAAAGGGGGGGAAGGAGAAGATGTGGTGCCAGAGATTAATAAGCTTACTCCACACAAATGAATGTTGTCAGAATTGTTCCTCATGGGCAGAGGAAGCTGGCAGTGAAGGGAACCTTCAGTTAGAAGGTTAAGAAAAACAGCATTAAAGAATTTTGCCTAAAAAGTTTTCTTTCTTCTTAACATTCAAAATAAAGTGCACAAATTCCACTGTAAATACGTAGGAAGTTGATAGGTAGGAAACTAAATTACAAGTCAGGTTTATAGAAATTTCCACGACAAAAAGACACAAAATAAATCAGTGGCATGGAGAGTTCAAGGACAGTAAGATTTCTAAGAGTGCTAAGAGTCAAAGGAATCCCAGTAACAGAGGCATTCCAGACCCAGACAAAAAAGTTAGTTATTGTTAGTAACACACAAACCCCAGAAATATGCAGTATAACTTCATCTTATAACTAAGAAAAAGCCAGAGACAAA